>NC_135763.1:19179674-19454674 GCF_052425735.1 Oculina patagonica | reverse complement strand
CTGGTGATAAATGTCATATAAAATAGATTTTATGCCGACACAAATTTCATCAAATTTAACTTTTTGATACAGCAAAGGCATTTGAAAGATTTTTGTGACACTTAAACTTCAGTTTACAACCATCTACGTTTGTAAACCGGATGAAACTGAACGGTTTAGAAAAAATATTTTAATTTTTTACCATGTCGATCACAGCAAGATCACGTTTACAGCGATCATATCATACCGCGGCACAGCTCTTTCAATGTTTCAAGTGTTTTTAACTGGCACAGATTAAACCCTTCCGCAGTTAAGTTATAAAAAAGGCTTTGCTTCGCCAACCGTCGTAATAAAACACCATAAAAATAAAAGGTACAAAGCTTTTATGTTTAGCGAGCGGTACAAATGATGTGACGTATGTAGTTTGTGCGCGTGTAAAATTAATTTCCGAAAGGGCACAGGCTAAAAGGGCTGTAAACCATTCAGTTTCATCCGGTTAACAGATGCAGAAGACTTGAAATTAAAGGTTAAGTCTCACAAGTCTGTAGAAATTAAAAGTGAAATTTGAACACATTTGTGTCGGAATAAAATTTATTTTAATATCGCCAGTTCATTCACGTGTTCGCTCATGCGAAACGTTCGAACTTTGGAACCGGCGGGGAAAAAGGCTTTGTGAATCGCATTTCGTTACTTTACCCTCGGTCTGCATTTTACCCCTGGTCTGCAGTCTGCAGTCTGCATTTTACCCTGACCGGTCCGCAAATGTCGATCACAAGTTCATTTCAATGCATAGGAAAAGATAAAAGCGACATAAGTCTCAAATCTGGAGTCCTTTAACACAGAAGAACTGACAACACTGCAACAAAATAAACCAGGAACAGATCAACAGTGAAGGCAGACAACCCGTTCTTGGGTTTGGTTCCTTTTTCTCCGAACAGTTTTTCCACCAGCTTGTCATTTGGGTTGGATTTGGCATCTGTTAAATTCAACTGCAAGCAATCGGTTTCCTTGTAGACAAAGGTCGTTCCCCATATACTCTCGCAAAGATCTTTGCCACTGGTGTAATAATCGCTGAAATTCCCACATGGCTGTTTGCACGTGTTAATACCACTGGTCCAGTTGAACCCGGTCGCCCAGTTCTTAGCACAAGTCAGGTCCTCTTTGCAAGCTTCGAACCAACCATCACAGAAACTCGCACAAATCGGGGCTTTCAACATTGCCGATTGATACTGGGGATTCTTCCAGAAGATCGCGTTGTGTGAACAGCGGTAGAAACACTCTACGTCGACCATGAACGCCTGACATTTGCGACTCAATGTTTTGTTGCACGGAGTCCACGAGAAATTGCCGATTTTTCTGATCGGGTAGCTAGCCAGCTGTTTGGTGAAATCACTTGTGCAACAGGAATCGCTTTTGTACGCTTGACACGCGGACATGGACTCCTCAGCGGACGGTGCTTCCTTGTGCTTTTCACCAGGCAGGCATTTGTCTTGTCGTTCAAGGCACTCGGTGCTCACAACCAAGGCCGAAGTAAAAATTAACACTGCTGCAATCTTCATGATCTCTTAGAGGTTTTAAAAACCTCTCTCTTACCAGCTGGATTTTACAGATAGATATTGTAGATATTGATTCCGCAACAAGACTATTGTCACGCTGTGACCATGGGACGTTTGCCAAAAAAACGTCACATGGGAAGGGAAAAAATCAATCAATCAATCTTATAACACAGGAACCCCAAGCTCTATGGGAGATATACGGTAGACTGTGTGACCTTTGTTCAGCGTTGTGTGAGTGTTGTTAATTGAGCGTCACGGCGGCCGTTAGGTAACAGCGAAATTATAAGGATTTGTATGGGAAATAACGATTCCTGCTTTAATTTAAAAATGCGAACTAGTTTTCAATAAAAAAAACCCTACCTAAAGTCCTCTGTCTGTTTTTCTTTCTCCTATATATATACCTTGATTTGATAAAAGGTGGCTATCGGGCTGTTAAGGAATGTATGGGGTTTCATTTTTTTTTTTTTTTTTTGAGGATACGGAGAATTGTTCGGCTTTCTTCCAATGAAATGTCGCCCTGTCTAATGTAGTGAATGCAATCTTACTTTTTTTTTCTCCCTCCCTGTCTCCCCCCCCCCCCGTCTCCCTCCCCCTAGAATTACTTGTGGTTAGTCTAGCCCAGTCTCTAACTCCAACCCCTCTCTTTCATTTGAATTCTAGTTGCGCGCGCTAACTAGTAGAACAGTTGTGATCTATAGCTGTCTAAAGGAAGTTTGCCGGAGGACATCATTAAGTCCCGTGAAGGTGAAAGTCTTACGATTTGCAAGTTGTGCGTCGGCTGTTATCGTACCTCAAACCGAGCTTTAGGCGGTTAAACACAGATAACCGGTCGGCTCGTTTTGCCAGGTACAGATAATGTTGAGCTTGCTTTAGACAGCAAAGGTCTTTAGCCACATCAATTAGGACTCGGAACTAGACTATACGGGCTGATTTGAAGGCGGTCATAACGATATTTGGCTTGAACTTTACCGTGGCTAAAGACTTAGTTTTTTACTTTTGAAGTTTGGGGAGCGGGCGTTGCGCGCTCGACGACATTCAAATACATCCGGGACATTGTCGGTTATTTCTAAAAGAAACATGTCGGAGTGGATAGCCAAGGAATCGCTTCAAGCGCTGATGTGAGTACATACCTTATTGTTACTTATTTTCGCGGAAACTTAATTTCGCGAAAATGGAACGGGCATATTTCGCGGGACTTGATTTTCGCGATTTGGCCAAAAATACGTAATTAACATTAAAAATACAATAGAAAACGTTTGAAATAAATTTTCGCGGGTCTTTAATTTCGCAAAAAATCGCGAAAATCGCGAAAATTAAGTCCCGCGAAAATAAGTAACAATAAGGTAGTTTTCTTTTTCCCTCAATTTTAGGCGTTCTCCGCCTAGCTAACACTCATAGTTCATAGTTCTCTGTGATTCGCTAGTGGGAGGCGATGCGATCGTGTGCATTTCCGGCCGCGACAATGCAGTTGACAATTGAGATAACACATGCCCGCTTCCTCAGATATTTCGCCTGATTTGCTTAAAGTTGAATCGAATGTCGATGTAGAATGCTTTAGTTCAGTTTATTTGAGACGTGCATGCTTTAAGAAAGCTACAGTTCAGCTCTCCGCCGAGTGTTTTCTTATGTCTATCTTGGTATTAATTTTGACTCACATTTCAAGTTGTAAACACTCTTAATTAAATTGATAGAATTCTTGATTTAAACAAAATGCCGTATATGCAGTCTTTTTGGTTTGGTTAAAAAACACATAAACTAGAGTACCTTACGTTAAACTTGAGCTAAAATTAGCCCTCATTCAGCGTTCGTTACAGAAATAGGGCTTCAGAACTACGGTGTCATGTCAAATTTCGGGAGACACCTTTTATCAAATCAAGTTAGATATATATAGAGAGGAAGGCAATGGAACTATAACTCACTGGAATCCTGCTAAATCGCTCCAAAAACCACATTATTATGTAGGGTTTTTTTTATTGAAAACTAGTTCGCATTTTTAAATTAAAGCAGGAATCGTTATTTCCCATACAAATCCTTATAATTTCGCTGTTACGCAACGGCCGCCGTGACGCTCAAATAACAACACTCACACAACGCTGAACGAAGGTCACACAGTCTATATCTTCCATAGAGCTTGGGGTACCTGTGCTTATAATTTACGAAATACGCATGGACAGCGGAGCATTTTTCCAACTGGGGGGGGGGGCTGACTAGTGACTTGAAGTGGGGGGGCTTAAGAGACTCTTCTCTTATTAATTCTTTATTTTTCTGTAAAAGTGGGGGGGGGGGGGGAGGAACTAAAGCCCTCCGGCTCCGCCGTCCCTGATACGAGGAGATAAAAAGCAGTGAGCATGTACAGATGTAAGTCACTTTCTATCAAAACAGTGCCTTCAGACTCTGTCACTCTTGCTCGGGCTCTTGCTGAACCCTTAAACAACATTGCTCTCTTGTTTTCCTAACATCCGATAGATCCCAGTTACGCAGTGATACCACACGTCGAAACAAAACAGAGCTGACTGTTTGAACAACATTTGTGATATTTTTCTTCCGAATTGTGACATACTACGCTATAATAATAAATAAAATTCCTTATCAAGAATAACCGGAACAGAAAAGCTCAGGGCAGGATATCTCCCTGCAATGTTGATAAATAGCATTCAAAACTATATTCACGGTATACCGTGATCTACACCCTTTATATAAATGTCCAAAACTTTGCCGCCGGTGACGCCAACTCGCCTGTGGCTCGTGGCTCCACCTAAGGTTTGAACATTTTATGAGTTTGGTCGATTTGAAGCCTACTCCTTTGGTTCTCGAATCCCAATCACCAACATTTACGCTCACCGAAAGCGAAAAATAAAACCTTGTTGTTATGTACGACAGAAAACATAAACATAAGCGCCGAAGCACAGGCTCAAGGGTGTCTGCACATGAATACGATAAGGGTAAGCGAACGGAAAATCGAACGGCGAAGCCACGTGCTGCGAATAGCGTGGGTGCAAGAAGGAGAACTGTTTTTCCGGTGTCTGCGACACTCGCTACACGTCACGTTACACGCTTTACTCGCTACTCGCTACACGCGGCTCGAGGCCTAGCCGCACCTATTGTACACCTAATTGAAGAAATGTTGACCGTGTAAAAAGCATAAACCATGAACGATAAGATCGAATGGCATTCTGGGTAGACAGCCTTGGTAAGCTTAGTAATATTCCTTTTATTGATGATCAAGATATTTTCTTCTTTTGCGGCCTTAAGAGCATGATAAATGCAACCTGTCATATCATAAGGTTTATTTTGTCTCAGATAAGGATTATTTTTTCCCGACTTCCAAGTAAACATTTGGGGCGCATCGTTCATTGCTTATGCTATTCACAGGGCAACGTTTCGTCAATCAGGTATATTGGGTATATTGCCTGCTTGCTATTTGTGCGTTCGACTCCACGAATATTTAGAGTAAAAGAGAGACTCGGTGTCTATATGAATATTGGCACAACTACTGACAGACCCACTGGCAGGCATACTTGTGTCCTGCGGCTTTTGATTTTCTAGTCTGTTTAATTGTCTGACTCCTCTCAGCTTTCGTATGCACGACATAAAAAGCAATACAGCATTTGGGTTCGACGTAGGAGAACGCAAGCCTAATCAGGAGTCTATACCCCTAGACCAAGTAAATTTAAAATTTTTAGGTAGTGCACTATCATTGCCCCTCCCCTCCTTGACTTTGGCGAGGGTCATGCAACCACATTGCAATTGTGTAGATGTCATGCACTTCAGCTGCTGTTGTTTTCACATTGTTTGTTTTCAGCTTTTGGACATTCGTACGCGCAAACGCAACCTGTTTAGTGTGTCATTGTAAGAAAACTGAGACTACTAAAGCGCAAGGGTAACTTTGGGACTAAGGTCACCCTTCTGCTTGTAATCAGAGCCTAAGAGTTACCCTAAACGAAAATAAAGTTAATTAAGCTTTTGTCACGATTAATAGGAAAAATAATAAAAAATGCGTACCGTTTACTACTAAAGGCGCTACTGACTGAGCCTTCCCAGGATGTTTTTTATTGAAGAACGATACACGCACAAGTTAAACAGATGTTTCGGACGGTCCTCTTTTACAATTGTATTTTTCTTGAATTGAAGCAATAATTATTATAAACGTTAATTGCAAAAATGCAAAAATGGCACCGAGCTCAAGGAGTAATCTGCATAAAAAATGTGAATACCCCACGTTGTTAGTAACAGAAACACTTTCTAGTTGGGACAGCAGACTGATTGGTTTCTATTCCTTGGTTGGTTACAAGTGATTTTTACGGGGAAGCTCATTGTTTGTCGTGAGAATTCAATTGAAATTCGCAAGACAGGAAATATACTTAAAAACTCAACAGCGCTCGTCATAATTACGTCAGCTGTCACAAACTGTGGTAAACTGTTACTCTATGGTTGGCCGACTGATCTTTGTTTTTTCTGACATAGTAGAAAAGCGGTACTTTTCAGAACGAGGTCCCCTGCGTTTGGCCAAACTGTTTACGGTATTTATGTGCAGAAACTTATCACTTTTCTCCAAATTGGGAGTATTTCCTTGCCGAAAACAAACTTCAGAATAGTGCCCTTGTGCGTTCACTCTGCCAGTAGTAATAAGGATATTTTCTTTTGCACGGAAGAACAGCTACATTTAGTTTAACGTATATTTAGATTTAAAGTTACAAGCATCTGCTATTCGACATTACGTTTACAATTGTTTACACTTATTTCCACACATCCCGTTATGTCAGGTAGAAGTCAATATGTCTAACAATGGTTGGAATGGATCATTTGTAACGTAAGTACTCTACGTTGGGCCGTATTTTAGTAACCTTTTTAAAGAGATGGAATATATAATTGTGTGCAAAAGTTGTTCTGGGTGTAAGGTGGATATGCCGTATCAAAGAAGGACCATTTTGTAAAGCTATATGATGCCTGCAATTCAATATAACACTACTGTCATCAGAAAACTGAGGCAAGAATCTCAAATAGCAGTTTTAAGTATTGAGACTTGTCGCTTTTAGTCTATAACAGGCATATGGTACAATCTTTTAATCTTTGTTCTTCTCCATATGTTGTCGTACTTCTCACTATCCTTTGTTAGATTGAGTTAAGGCAATTAAATTTTAAATAAATCAAGTATGAAGTTGGCTCTTAAGTTGAGCGAGATAAATTGTTTTCTCAGCCCAAGAGCTATAAAACGTATCACATGATCTAATTGTGTGTAAAAGATGTTCTGGGTGTAAGGAGGATATGCCGTATTAAAGAAGGACCGTTTTGTAAAGCTATATCTTATAGCTACAATTCAATATAACACGGCGGTTATTAGCCGGAAAACTGAGGCAAGAATCTCTATAGGCACTTTTCAGTATTGAGGTTTGTCACTTTCACTACTTCTTAGTATTCATATCTTGTCGTACTTCACGTCCCAGTATCCTTCGTTAGAGTTATTTTAGTTAATTTAAGATGATCAAGTCGAACAAATAGCTTGTAAAATATAAGTTGAGCAAGAAAAATTGTTTGGCTTCAAATATACCAGTTTTTTTAAGTTTATTAGCCTACGTGTTACAAAATGTATCAAATGATTTCAAGTTGAAACACTGGGTTTACAAATGACGTCACAGGAGATTGTCGTGAAAATGGTGTTATAAGTTTGGTCCGTTGAAGAGATATGACATTTGTCAACGGACCAGACTTTTAACATCATAGACTAACAACAACTTTTCACCTGACTCTGAAGATGGCATCTGCTCAAGTTGTCGAAATTAATTATAACGTCAATTGAATTGTCGAATTCGTGTTACATCCCCTCTAAAGTGGTCTGTATTCCGAGAAATTGTGACAAACGAAAAAGGTTCCATGGAAGAAGAAAAATCACTGCTTTGTTAAAAGTTAAATTTCTTGTGCGAAATGAATGAGCCCGCTTTTAGGTTTGCCTAAATCTTTATGTTATTTATTGATGGAGGAAACCCCAGTTCAGCTGCGGATTTGTCGTTTTGTCGTTAATTTTCCATGGAAACTATGATTTGGACAGGCAAGTTATTAATTTTGCTGCTTTTTAATTTAAATTCTTCTCTTTACAGGAATAATTGTCACAGAAGCGTGGATCAGCCTTTCATGTTGTAAACAGAGTATACTTGCTCACCATGATACTGCTTCTATTGCTGATAATGTCAATGAGGAATCATGCTGCCTTAGCTGCCAAAGGTTCGTAACATAATTGTTTTTCTTCACCAAAGAACAATGTCTCACAAAACCCAATTTTACTTGTTTGATTTATTCCCAACCCTAAGAATCAGGACCGCTGGAAATGGGTGTTACTAAGGGCGTCTTTCGATTGACTCAGGCACGGCGGAGCCGGGGGGGGGGGGGGCTGGCGGGCTTTAGCCCCCCCCCCCCACTTTTACAGAAAAAATAAAGAATTAATAAGAGAAGAGTCCCTTAACCAAACCCCCCCCCCCCCACCCCTTTAAATCACTATTCAGCCCTCCCAGTTGGAAAACTGTCCATGTGACTGTATCCGGAATATAAATAACAATTGAAATGTAGTTCGGAAAATCATTGATTTAGGCGTGTTTGCCTGTTATATCTGCCAAAACGTGCTAACAACTTAATAACACGTGATGTGTTTTGTGTTCTAGTGACTTTAAAAAATTCTTATACGACGCAGTGGAGACAAAACGCTTCGAATATTTTTCAGACGTTCATATCAGGATCGTGTGTTGATTTGATCATGCAAATGAGAATTCTGCCATGTTCAATTTAATGCCTTTACCTTTGTCTAAAATCTAATGTGTTAAGTGTTAAGTGCAACTGTTTTAATAGTAATAACAAAACTCACTGCATGCAAGTTTCAGTCTGATAACATTAAATTTATATGAAAGCTTCTGTTAAAGTTCTGTTTGGCTGTTTAGTTATTGAGTTTATACAACAGTGTTTTACGGTTATTTTGCAATTTAATAGGTGCATCAACATTTTCGGTAACTGATTAATTTTATTACAGCTTATGTGTTCATTTGTTCTGGTGTTACTTTTTTTTTCGTAGAATTCAGAAGACGTAGCTAGCTTTTTCTCGATCTGGGTTTCCACTCAAATGTTATATATTATATTGAACTATATTCTATTGCTTATGATTTTTCCCTACATATTAAAATGTTAGCATTGTTTTTTCTTTTAATAGGTTGTGACTCGTTGATCAACAACTCACTGAAAAGTCCTCGATATCCAAACAGCTACCCAAACAATATGGACTGTACTTATTCTGTTCCTATTCTATATGGCATGGCAATGAACATTTCTTTTGACGATTTCAATTTGGAGGATGATCGATTGTGTAGGTAAGTGACTATGCGAATTGTGAAATAACCCTAACTAAATCCTGATATCTTACAGGTCAGCACCTGAAATTCGTAATCGTGTTTCAACAATGCAAATTTTACGTCTGTTAGCGGGAATGCCCGTGAGCAATTTTTTTCGTACTCTTTTTGTTTAAATAAAATTAAAATATAGACTGAATAATACAAATTTAAATTTAAAAAAAATAAACCTTTACCTACGAAGATGGAACAATGCACCTGTGACAGTGCTGTTGTCGTTGCTGGGGGTGGCAGCCGTGAAGATGATGATGATGATGATGATGACGATGATGATGTAAATGATGATGATGACGATGCTGATGATGACAGTATTTTGGTAATTTCACATTGTTGTTTTGCAGAGAGCAGCCAAGAAATGTACCAAGATTCAAAACGCACGTGCAGAGTTATTGTTCTGCTCATGAAACCTTTTGTTTATTGGCGTTCTCGTTCACGTATTAACACATGCATTATGCATGTGACGTTCGTTTTCTTTGTACATTTTGATTTTCTACAACCACAAAGAAAGATGTTGTTTTACAGCTTTGATTGCAAGGGCTAGAGATAAATTATGAACTACTTACTTCATCCCCTAAAATTAAGAAGAAAGATTGTTGTCATGCAGGGGGGGGGGGGGGGGAGAAAGTCAGCACTTTTCTTTCAATACATAGCAGTGCCTGGAAACGGTGCGACTCTATGTTAATCAAGCCGTTGCTAAGAAAGACGTCAAACCAAAGTTTTGTTTTCTCAGAAAGATTTAAATATCAATGACTGCGTGGGTGTGAAATGCGAATAGTCGCAGTGTTTGCGTTTGCTGTTTTACTCCACTGAGATGTTTTTAGCATTTTAAGGCAGATTTCTCACCTAATGTCTCACGTCACTGAGAATGTTTTGGTGGCGTGGAATAACAAGCAAAAAATTGGTCACGTTTGAAATTTAACAGCCAAAAAATGAGAAATAATTTCAGAACCATTTGAGTTATTTTTAATTAGTATAATTCAGAAGCCGTACTTTTGCCAGACTGGTCACTTTTATCACTGTTTGTTGTTTTGATGTCCGGAAGACTTCAAAGGAACAATCAAAATGCAAATATAGCTATTGTGTTTTGCGCACGGTCAAGACCAAATCATGCGAACTAAACAATGAACTTTGTCAAGTTATTCACTACGCCCTAAGCAACCATTCGATAGCTACTGCGCAGTCTCGGTTGCCTGGCACCGCTATGATTATTATTAACAAAGGAAGTTTCTCCCTTCCCCCCCCCCCCCCCAGTTGTCATGAGAACTTATAATTAAGAAAAGATATGTGACATTGCAGAATCAACATAGTTTGCTGTTGCCCGTTGCATTTCCCAAATACCCACTCCCATGCCCTTTGTGACGATTCTTTACTACATGTACTAGTTTATATTACAGTAAATATGGTTTGTTGCTGTAAGTACAGAAAGCAAAAATATATTATAATCTTATCATATGTTTCTTGCTAGATCTGACTACCTGCAAATTTCCAGTGGATACAGCAGTAAACTGCGTGTGTATTGTGGTCAGAAGACCGGACAGACGGTTCTATTAACTGGAGACAATGTGATGATTACTTTCCACACAAACAGTAAGAAAAGAGAAAAAGGATTCTTGCTATTTTTCACTGCTGTTCCAATTGGTAAGTAAAATCAGAACAGAATTTTGCTCTTCTTAACAAAGGGATGATAATTAATGGGTTAGGTGATAGGGACAGTTAGGTACTTATGGACTTTATGAAGAGAGCCAGTTCACTTTTGGATGGACACGTGTCAATAATTGTGTCATATCAAAACAAAATGATGACGTGGTTCACCTGCCCAGAGCCCGTTTTACTTTTATTCAGCACCAAGAACGCGAACTCTGGCCAAGTTAGATCGATTCAAGCTACTTCCTAGCCTGCGTGCAGCCAACTCTACAACTCCACTGTACGTGGCTGCGGACCTCCGTTCATAAATGCTCAAACCTGATTCGCTGGTAGTCGTAAATGAGCCCTCTGTGCATGCTCAAAAAAATGGTCCTGCCAAAATAAGATTGGGCTGTGGGAAAGAGACTGGGTTCGATTGCAAAATCAGCCACCTTGTGTCAGCCATCCGGTTATTCTTTCTTATTATATACGTACTGAGATTTACTCACTGAAGAGCCGCTAAGTAAATCTTCGTTCGCAAACCGATATAAACCAATCAAATGGCGAGTATCGCTTTTTTCACGTGCGAGAAAAAAATGATACGTCCAATCAGAAGCCACGTATCATGTTTTTTTGACGTGTGAGACGTATCAAGTTGAAGTTTTCAATCAAGGCTGATTGGCGGCGTTTCGCACGCAAGCCATTTCTTGGCGTAGCTATAAAGCTATATTTTTACAATTATCATTCCAACGTTTACCTTGAAACTTTTTCGGTATTCCTGAGAAAAACAAAGGTGAAAAGCCCACGGTTCTTTGGCATAAGAATACGTCGAAAGTCAGAAAAACAAGAACACACAAGATAAAAGCAAAGCGGACAATCAAAACAAAAAGAACCATCAATCAAAACAAAGAGAACCAAAAAAAGAAGGCCGTGGAAGCAAATACAAAGCTGCTGGACGTGCCGTTGACCGATGAATACTTTGAACTGCTTAAGGCTGTTTACGAAAATAACTTGCTTGGACTGTTGGAGTATCTTCGACTGAATTGAATGCGTTGTTCAATGACTTCAGTGAAAATCTCAGTACGTATATAACATGGGCGTAGCCAGCTTTCTGAAGAGTTGTGGCCTGATCGCTCGGGAGGGCCGGGGAGGGAGGGTTCGGGTTTCGGGTCGCTGATCGGACATTTTCCCACTTCTCTTTCCTGTGCTCTACACATATACGTTGGGACAACTGGTGTGATGTGGTTATAAGAGGCACGAATTTGGTTTGGCTCGTACTCGTCTCGTCTCGTCTCGTAGTTCTTGGTCGCTACGTTGCTTCGGCTGCCCATCATCAGTGGAAGTCATTGCTGTATCGTTGGAGCTTCGCTGCTGCGCGCGCAACGACTTTCATTTAGTCAGCGCGGCGACTGGTTCCCAGTTTGATGGTGAGTCGCTTTTCCTGCGCTTTCGTTGTTTTTCCATCACAGAACATGATGCCACGGACTTGTGCATCTTAATATTGTGGCCGTTTGCTCGTGCTGCGGAGGTGCTCAACGAAGCGTTGCCGTGGTGTGCGGCCAGTTTCGGCGAGGATCGCAGACAACGGCGGCAGGATGCCATACACTGAGCCGGTTGTTTCGCGGTGAGTATCCTTGTAACGATAAAGCATTTGGATCCTGCAGGGCGGGGCCAGGAATGTGATCACAGGTGCGGCAGCAGCGTGCGTGCATTGAAAGTTCCCACGTGAAGACCAGGCTGGCTACTGTCGGCGGTGTGAAATAAGACGTCGCGCTATTAAAAAGCCCGAAACGTCTGGAATGCTATTTTGTTAAGTTGGCACCTTATACTCAAACACGAGAACTTTATTTTATCTTTTTATGCTTTAAGTACAGTCCGTCCGGTTTATACTTGCTGAGACTTGATCAATCGAGAAGGGTAGTTGCGATGTTTATGATATTGCTTTCTATTTCGTCTTGAGTGCTTCGGCCACATACTTTCTTGATAGCACATTTTAAAAATACGAGTGGGCTAAAAGTTTGTAGGCCCGGGCCTACGGGCCTATAGGCTAGCACGCCCCTGTATAATAAACACAATACCACATGGAAAGTGCTTTGTACGGAATTTACGCACGAGTTGGTCTGTATCAGAAATCTCAACTCGTTCGCTCCGCTCACTCGTTCGATTTCTGATACTTCACCAACTCGTGCGTAAATACCGTACGCACGCATTCCATGAAGTACAGTATGGGGCCCAGTTCTCGGCCACTTTAGACGTAAACTTGAATTTCTTTCCTCAGAACGACTAAAGAAACTTGAAATTTCTCCCAGAGCTAGCGACATCATTTAGCGTTTTGGTGTAAAGCTATCGATCTGGCAATAATAAATTTGCCCGAGCAATAATAAAAATAAAAGCACCAATTGTGGGCCCAGTTCTCGGCCACCAAAAAGCTTGTGCGTAATTTTCTGTATAAAAAGGCTTAATTAACTTTCACAGTCACAAAACCACTCTGTAAACTTATTTATGTTATGTCGATCCCAAAGTATTTTTATGAGGCTTTGTTTTACTTTAGAAAAGAAGGTTTTTAACGCGCCTAGTTGCTTGCCTATATATAGGTTCTGGCAAAACCGCAGAATTGCGTTGTGTGACCAGTGCATTTAGATGGCTTATTTTGCAGTGAAAAGGTCTTAGAGTTAGGTGTTGTAGAAATAATAGACAAGACAAGAGTCAGCTCAAAACTTAGATATTTAATTGAAAATTATTTTTAAATTTTTCTTTCTTTCACTTTGGCTACAGCAGATGAAAATATATTAAAAACCAAAGCGCTACGCTGTGATAGCGAGCAGGGTGGCCGAGAACTGGCAAATACGCAAAAGTCGAACGAAAAAAATTCGAAGCAAATTAAGACCAAAAAATACAACGCTTTAACGAAAAGTTAACGTAAGCAGAAAGCTGAATTATTCTGCGTTTCACATGCCAAAAATTAATTCCTTTGGTAGGGGCTTTTGTATAAAATACGAATTTAACTACATCCATGAATTTTAAGGAGCCGTCAACAAACAAGTTTTCGGGAAAACAAATTCACCTACCTCCGCTTAAACTCGACGTGTGAGCTTTCTATAGTGAATTGAAGGATCAAACTCAAGATACTTAGAGCACAAGTATCAGTCTATCGTTTGATGGAAATAACTTTTTCTTTTAATTCAACTGGGGCGTGAAAAACCGCGTTGAACACAAAGTGGCCGAGAACTGGACCCGGCCGAGAACTGGGCCCCATACTGTATTCTTTATTTTTAACTTCATACGAAATCGCACAACACAAATTTACAACAGCTTTTTTCGACCAGATTGCTTCGAGATAAAACGCTCCAAATATCGGCCGGCCGGCCCGATGCGTCAATTTGTTTAATAACTGAGAAGTGATATTAGCGAAACTGGTGTTTTGATGGTTTTCAGCATTATATTTGGTTGTAGTGGGAGTTCTTATGAAGTTTCGTTCTGTCGCATGCATTTCTATAGTTTTATTTTTTTCAAGTCCATTTTGGAAAAAACCTGACGTTTTTAAAAAATATGTAAACCATGATAGTAGGCCTTATGTGTGACGTCCATCTGCAAGTTTGTTTCTGGAAGTCCTTAGCTGCAATCATGCAGCATTCGACTGGGGAGAGGGGGGTATTTTGTAAAAGTTTACTTTAAAATCTTGCGATGAAAATGCCGTAAAAACCTCTATGAGAAGTTAATGTGTCAACTACTTTTGTCTAAGATGTTAGGTTTATATGACGTCAAAACTGACCCGTGATTAAATATATAAATAAATACAAAAATATATAACAGGGGTAAGAAAAATGGAAAAACCCAGGAAAGAAAGGTCGAACGTTATTGTCGTTAATTTTGTTTTTGTTTCAATAGGCCGTCTTTCTATGTCTAATAACTCACTGAACAGTCCAGGATATCCAGACAAGTATCCAAACAATTTGGACTTTTTCCATTTTGTTCCTATCCCACACGGCTTGGCGTTGAATATATCGTTTGATGATTTTGAAGTTCAGAATGGAAATGGATCATGCAAGTAAGCAGCGTGATTACTTCTAGACCATCTACCGTATTTACTCTGAAACCCATAAGGGTTGAAACGTGTAACACGCGCGCACAGCGTTTGAATATTCATTTTGCTAAGTACCATATTAGGAAACACGAAGAATTTGTACGCGAATGTTTTATACACGTAATGACACACGCAACATAATTTTTGGTTTTGCGGTAAGTTTTTTGAATTTCGACCTAAACGCCGTAAATTTCTTACAGAAACTAAAGAAATACATTAAGTGTATCGAAGCAAAGTTTTCCAGACTACTTCAAGAAGTTGAAACAGGAGAATTTAACCAAATTTAGCTATTCAACCAAGCTTGAAATTTAATCCAAATATAGTATTTTTGATTGGTTAAATGGTTCTCGTAATTTTCCAAATATGGTACTTAGTGTAAACGAATATGCGAAGGCTTTGTACAATACGAATCATAGGGAGTTACACGTTTCAACCCTTGTGGGTTTCTGATTTACTCGAATAAGCGCCACCCCGAATAAGCGCCGCATTTGGGAGAAAAAAGTTAAGCGCCGCCCCCAAATAAGCGCCGCATGGATTGCCCGCGATTTCCCGCAAATTTGTTGTTGTTGTTGCCACCGGCGACGGAGCTTTCTTTTGTCGGAGGCGGCGACGGTAAACGAGGAATGGACGACGGACCCAAATCTCCATCAAATTATAAAAGACCACACAAACTTCAAAAGATTAGCGAACTTTATTAAGCTGGCTTACAAAAGATCGCAACTTGGATCAAAAGATGCGAAATTCAGTATTTTGTGGAGCATTTCTTGCGATCAGTTAAATCAAGCCGAAGTCAGCCGTTACAAATTACAGTAAATGTATGAGATCAAACAGCGTCTCCTTAGTGGCCTCAAACAGTCTGGATAGCGAGACGTGCACTATCAATCCCATAACGCAAAGCGCACTGCGCTCGACAAAGGAGGAGGATACCTGGGGACGAGAAGGATTCAACCGATGTCAGGACAGCTGTGCAACACTGACAAGCAGGCAGTTCCTCTGCGAAGAATCCAAGGATTGTGACTGACGGCCATTCGGAATGAACTAAATACTTCATAATTAAGAACTCTCATTTTTTAAAAAAAAAAAAAAAAAATTCAATCTACTTTTTTAATAATTATAACCATAAGCAGCGCAAAGGAAAACGTTTTCTGTTTTCTTGCCTCTTGCTTTCGTTTAATCCAATTGCGACAAAGAACAGCTAAAAGAAGTTCGAGCGGTCGTTCGTGCCTTTTACTGATTTCCTTCAGGTTACAACGAAGAGAGTTATTTCAGTTCTTAATTTATGAGTTTATTGCCCATAGAGCAGTTTTCAATTGACTGTCGTAAAACCAAAACCAAAAAAAACCAAAGTAATTACTCTAACCAATCACAAAATACACAGACAATTCAGTGAACCAATCAAAACTCAACGCAAATACATGTAGCCGGCACGAAGCGCGGGAAATCGTACGCGCGCGAGTCACGATTGGTTTTGGTTTTACTTCTGATTGGCTGAGAAAGTGGCGCGAGAGTTTTACACCAATCACTAAGCGTAGCAATGCAAAACCAAAGCAAATGCAATTAACTTTCGACACTCAAGTGAAAACTGCTCTAATTTTTATAATAAATCCTTTATTGATCACCAAGCTTGTTCGGTCAAGAAGCGGGAAATTGGCCTCGTTTTTTTTGCGTGTTTATGGACTTCGAAATCGTCTCGGAAACACTACAAAAGTCACTGTTTAGCTATTACAACAACAAAGGTTTCTTTGTATATTTTCGAGGAAATTATATATCTACATGTCCTCTCTATTGTCCTGTCAAGAGTGAAGATTATTCCAGGGTAATGGCCGAAGTTCCAGTTTGAGTTCAGTTATAAACGTTATTTCGTGACTTCGAGATTAAGCATGACGTTATACGGCAAATGCGAGCTTGCAGTTGCCTTTCATTTTGTTACCTTTTTATCTCACATTCACGACAAACACAAAACTACTCATTTCCGCGTTCTAACGGCAGACGGCAGAAGATGAATTTATGCCGTTCGCAGGAAAAATAAACGACAAATATTGACTAAAGGCAGAAACTCGACTAGCAGATGTTCTTTTGATCTCTTCTAACACAAATTAAGTATTTAGTGTTATGCGTACATATGTTTTTGAAACTTAATACAAGAAATGTATGTTTCGAGAAACGAAACTGTTAAAGTGCTACTATGATCAAATTTTCACCCCTTGCTTTTCTTAGCATTTCATAAAGTATTTAAGGAACTATTTAAAATGCCGTTTTCCGTTTTCAAATATCTTTTTTAGTTCCGGAGATATTAAAGCTTAAAAAAATCGTAAAATATGCAAATTAGGGGACTGATGACGTCATCTACTCAACCCAATTTTATATCAGGTACAAAAATTGAGTTATCTCAGTCATTTTTCTGCGGAGACCAATGAAACTGGGCAGACTAATAGTTCTGCAGGTGACACACATGTACTTATAATTAAATTATGTTACCATGGCAACTGACTCTTTTCCAGTCCCCGCTAATTTTTTTGAATATTTAAGAATTTTTCAGTGCGAAAAAATGAAACCCCGGTAAGATGTCTGCCTTATCCATTCACATGCCTGCCAGATCACGCATGTAAAGCATTATTGACAAATAACAATAAAAAATGCCAGAATTGGCCAGAAAAGCCTTTAGCATCGGGGGGATCTAGAACCTAATTTGTTGCCATGGTAACCAAATTGTTGGGTTCACATGGTGAAACACAACAAGCAGAGTGTTGCTGCAAAAAATCAGAGAGTTCCGATACAAATTGGCTGAGATATCACTTTCTTCATATTTGATCAAAATTTGGTTGAGTCTATGACGTCATCGCTTTGCTAATTTGCATATTTTAAAAACGTGAATATCTCTGGAAAGAAAAGTGATATTGGAAAACAGTGAACGGCATTTTTCTTCTCATAATAAGAACTTGTTAATATTTTAAAACGGCTACGAAAGGAAAGATGCGATTTTCATCATAGTAGCACTTACTGTTAAGCGTATAGTCGCGTGCTCCTATTTTAATTGTTTTAAAAGATGATGTTAACGTAAACTTGATCTACAGTTTGTACAACACCGTTTCGTTGAAGACAAAACGATTTTTTGTACCCCATGGGTACGTACTTTCATAACCTTATTGTTACTTATTTTCGCAGGAACTTAATCTCGTGAAAATGGAACAGGCATATTTCGCGGTACTTAATTTTCGCGATTTGGCCAAAAATACGTAATTAACATAAAAAATAATACAATAGAAAACGTTTCAAATAAAATAATAAAATTATATGCACAAATTTCAAACAAAAATGAAAATTAAATTCTTGGCAAGAGCCCTGTAATGGATTTCGCTCATTCTCTTACCATGGGTAGGCCTTAATATAAAATAAATCACAGTATACTTTGTTTGGCTAAATATCGATTTGTTTTCGAGAAAATCGATAATTCTAAAATCCAGCAAAATTGACGCTTTCGGAGCTCAAAATTTATGCCGAGTTTGTTAGCTTCGCGTCGAAAAATAAAGCACTCTGGAAGAAAAATACCTATTTAATATCGAAGAACAACATCAAATTAGTACGTCGAAAGCAATTTCTGCTCTTAAAGTCCTTTTATTTACAAAATATAATTAAGTTTATTCGACACACTTTTGATTTAATTCAAAATAGGTCAAACTTATCGCTTTATTTAAGTATGAGCGAAGCGAAATAAATGGCTGAAAATTTGGTATTAGACAGATAAATGATTGTTCTTTTCGATACTAAAAGGATTTCCTGGAGAAATGATTTAGTGCGATGCTTTCAGATCTCAAAGTTGCTTAAAATTCGTTAATTTAACCGACCGTGACATTGTTGATCTTATCAACATTATGTAAACATTCCACGCAAAGGTTAATTTTCCCCATGTGAACTTCAACTGAGTAAAATAAAAACATAGACTTGCTTACCGTGGTGTTCGCTGATACATTGTAAATCCTGTTTTCCTCATTTACGACAAAACCTAAGCCCTCGGCGAAGCTGTTATCCAATTTTCTTGACGCGCCATTTTGAATTAAATCAAAAGTGTGTCGAATAAACTTAATTATATTTTGTAAATAAAAGGACTTTAAGAGCAGAAATTGCTTTCGACGTACTAATTTGATGTTATTCTTCGATATTAAATAGGTACTTTTCTTCCAGAGTGCTTTATTTTTCGACGCGAAGCTAACAAACTCGGCATAAATTTTGAGCTCCGAAAGCGTCAATTTTGCTGGATTTTAGAATTATCGATTTTCTCGAAAACAAATCGATATTTAGCCAAACAAAGTATACTGTGATTTATTTTATATTAAGGCCTACCCATGGTAAGAGTATGAGCGAAATCCATTTAAGGACTCTTACCGACATATGTTTGACCGTAGGAAACCTGTGCTCTTAAACTTTCTTTCAAAAGATGGGACTCGTGTAGAATGAGAACAATCAAAAGAAAGGGGATGGCACAAAAAGTACTTCGGTGGTTGCAAAGGGTAGCGACAAATTGATGATGGACTTCACTTATAAACATGTATAAAGAAGCTGATATCAGAGGAATAATTTATTTGTTAGACGCACTTGAAAATGGGCACTGTTTGGCCAATTCTTTAATATACAAGGGACGTCTCCGCGAGTAAACTGGCATATTGGTGACGTTTGGAATTGGTACACATTTTCTGAGAAGTCAATTACAATTCTGTGGAAATTTAGGCATGGAGCAATCAAAGCCAATTCGTCCTCGTAAATTAGGCACTCAAACTTTCCGCGGCATTTCTTTAGGATGAGAAATTGGCTGTGAAGGTCGATCGGCTTTTGATTGTGTTGTTCTTGAAGGTGTTTACCAATTACGGAGTATCTGTGCTCCTCGATGCGCAGGTGAAGGTGGCGGCTCGTGTAGCAAATATAATTCGCATCGCACGAATTACATTTATATTCATATACTACACTTTATTGGTTTACTAGAGAGGGCTTTGTTTCCGTGAACTGCAATTCTTCAGAGATTTTCTTGCTTGTGAAGACTGGTGTTATTTCACGATCTATTTTCTTTCCTAAAGATCCTTAAGATTCTTAATTAAAATTAAGAATCTTAACACTATCCAGACCAGGGGGCGGAAAGTTCCCGCGCCGACTTTGAACGTTTATAACTTTTTCAACATTCAACCAAACACTGCCAAACTTTGCAACTTGATCTAAAATATATTTGGAAATAATTTGATATGACAGGTTGCTGTATTAGAGACTTGATGTTGCCATGGAAACGGCATTTTGAGAGACATGTTTTATCAAATTTGCAATTTTTGTGTTTTTATAGATGAAAATTAACTTTAATACAAATATTTTTACCTTTTGGGCATTTTTTGCACCATTTTATTGTTTTTCAGTACTATTTAGTAATTTTTGGTGGTTTTCTTACATTTTGGAAAAATTTTCAAATCCAAGATGGCGGAAAGAAGATAACAAATATGTTGTCGATTTCTGTGATGACGTAATTGTCCTTAATTTCTGTGATGACGTAATTGTCCAGGCTATAAGGCTTTGACACTTAAATAAATATATGTTATTTGCCGGCTGGGAGGTCCGTATAGTGAAAAACTGTGACCGAGGTCTTGAAAATGCTGCCCGAGGCCGCAGGCCGAGGGCAGCATTTTCGAGGCCGAGGTCACAGTTTTTCACTATACGGACCGACCCTAAGCCGGTAAATAACTTATTTATTTTTTCCTACTTTAATGTGTTTGACTAAAAAACACTTAAAAAACCTACAAAGACTTTCTTGCCAAATGTGTTTGTATTTATATACGCGCGCATCCAATGTTGAGTCGATCGCCATAAGCTACGGCAAGAGTAAATAATGATCTGTTTGCTATAAGAGCTTACTGCCAAACAAAATAAATTCACTTTAATGAACAGTACTCAAGGAAAATTTCATCTCAAAAAAAAAAAAAAGCATCTGAAATAATAGAAAAGCACAATGTAGAACAGAGCAATCAGCGAGTTGCGAAACACTTTTAACTCCATTTCGGCTTGTGAGTTCTTTAAGTTAATTAAACTTACTTTTCGGACTGGAGAGCACTTAGCTATTTACATTTGTATTTAACGAGTCAAAAGCCTCTGTGTTGATTCCCACAGTATTCTGTTTTGACAAAAAGTTTGCGAAAGTGAAACTGAATGAAGCTGAAATGTGTAGTTTGGTCGCCTGCACAGTGGCGGCACAATATTGCGAGAATAAATTTGACTGTTTTTTAATAAAGCATCTCATTTTCTTGAATGGCGATAAGCAGTATTCGGTTTTGGAGAAAAGTAGCAGAGAAGCAAGGTGTTTGAAAGGATAAATCGAGTCTGTAAACCGGCGACTTGCAGTTAACCGCAATGGCGTGAAAATCAGTGCGAATGCACAAACAACGATCGGCAAACCACGGCCATAAAACTATAACTTCATTTTGTCACTAAAGAGAATAAATACTCGCCTTTTGGAGAACTTCAAGGCCTTTAATTCCACTGCTAATTTTCCCTTTCAAATTTACAACGGTTGGTGAGCAACTACATCGATTTAAATCATTTTGGAGAGCAAAACTGTCATGGGTTCGTTCGTCTCGCCGCGAAATGAAACTCACGAAAGCGTTACCGTGGCCCGTGGGCAGATATAGGAGAATCTTGCCCGCGCTAATAACCAATCAGATTGCAGGATTCGTTACCGTGCCCTCTTGGAAAAAAATAAAGTTTCTTATCTTATCTTATCTTTACCTTTCTCGCGATCCATGTTCTTGGAGCATCGGATTTTCTTAAAGCCCATGCTTCAAAGTCTACGTGTGCCAAATTTGGTTCTTTTGTCCGGCTTGTAACGATAAGTTTGCTAACCCGCTAGACTAATCATAATCTTAATCTACTTCTGCAATGCGCAAATGTTATCGTTATCCGCAATGCGTTTATTAAATTTACTGACTTAATTGTAAAAGTTAATATTACAAGTTAGTACAAATATAACAGTAATATTTGTCTAAATGCATCAAAAGAGAGAGACTTGCCAGATATATATACAAAATTAAAGCACCATACAGACAAGATATAAATGTAATGTGTTTTGTTGGTGACTTTGTTCCATAACTTGTTTAATATTGGTATTGTTTTAAAAGAAAGATTCATTTGAAGATTTGCTATGGTTAAATTATATTTTCGTGGCTAGTCTGACACGCATGTTTCGTCTCTGCCAAGAGACTCATCAGAGACCTTTCGGTGAAGTTAACTCGTCGAACATCCCGTTCGAAGTCCCGCTAGCGTTGAAATGATGGCGCAATCTGGCGCAAATTCCGGATATAAGCCCTGGGTTTATACAACTTTGAAAGGGTTCTGGGTGGGCTTATAAGCAGAGGGGCTTATATCCGGGAGGGTTTATAAGCGGAATAAAAATACCGTTTCGAAACGAGCCAAGGAGTGTTGATCGAAATACGTTTTTAAGTTAAAAACGCATAATTAAGCAACATTTGACCCTGTTCAGTACTGTCATCAGGTAGAGGGGGGCTTATATCCGGTAGTTGGGCCTATAATGGGGAGGGCTTAAGCGCGCGGGGGGGGGGGGGGGTCTTATAACCGGAATTTTACGGTAAGTGGTTTTCAGTGTCACGCAACTGTCACGCCGCAAAAAATAATAAATAAATAAACAAATAAATAAATCTAAAACTTTTGAGTCCTAAAAATCTTTGTAGAAAATTACTAGATAAACTACTTGTCCAAGTCTCAGGTCTGTATGGTATTTCTTACTGGAGTTATCCGTCAAAATGTTCCACACAAATTTAGAGAGCACAGTATGGAGGAGGAAGAGGGATTTTTTTAAGCATTCGTGACAACCTTCTGGGTCTTCTGGCAGCCGTCTTTGACTTAAAAACCTTATCAACAAGAAGATATATGGACGTCTAATAGCCAGTGAAGGATAAAAACTCAGGGGTCGTGCGATTCTGGATTTTGGAATTTTGATGATGTCACGTGAAAACCATGAGTAAATTTGAAATTTGAACGAATTTGTGTTGGCTCAAAATTTATTTATCGCCACGTTTGTTTTCACCTTGGGCGAATGATCGGTCGAATGATGTTTTGAAAAACCCAGCCTTACACACTGCACTGAATTTAGCCTGCGAACAGCTTCCGCTTTCTAACTTGCCCCGTCACCCGGGCACTGAATTCGGCAGAGAACTACTGACTTCATCGCGGAAAAATTACTCTCATGACTCTCATGATCACATCGCTGCATCATTACCGGTGTGCCAAAAATAATAGTTCCCAGCTCCCTACCGTCCAAATCCCAAACAGAGCTTATATAAGTGCTGTACCCTTGTTCCTCTTACAGTGTTAGTAATAATTTAACAAGTCTTCAGGTGCTACAAATGGGAGGTGAACAGTCTAACTTGCCTCCTAGACCACTGGGTTTTGACTATATGTGTATAGCTGTTCGCCCGTCAGATAAACTCCGTGTCATTTATGGAACAGACTATGAAATCAGCATCATTCGACAAGTAATCCAAGAAACATGGCTTCCGGGAATACAGAGAGAAACCGTCATGCTAAATGGGGTTCACGAATTCAAATTGATAGGTTATCCATTTGCCGTGAACATTTCACCAAACGACGCTGTGCTGTCGAGGAAAATGGCCGGAAGTGTTTTGCACAGGCTCTATCGTGATGGATGGAAACTTCTGATCTCGAGTGACTTGACAAGAACAATGGATCTTACGACGTGGATCTTCAAGAAAATGCCAGTTTCAGTGTTTTCCTCTCAGCCGTTTATGGTCGTAGGACTTAGCAGCACTGATACTTTAATGGTGCTTAATGCACCGGCCGATCTTCATCAAACATTCAAGGACGTGATCGACAAAACATGGCCTCGTGGTATCCAGAGATGGTCGTATGAAAATTCCGTGTTGTTGATCAAGTTGAAAGGTACCCCCTGGCATCCAGATGACGATGAAACCGTTCATTCAAGACAGCTTCTACAGACACTTGTGAATGATCTGCAAGCTAGGCAGTGGAGTCTGTATGGAAATTCCAACCTTGAGAGTACTAGTGGTACCAATACTCTGTTCTTTAAACACAACCCAAACATTGCACTTGGGCAGCCTTCCCCACCACACTTCACCATTAGCCTCAACAAGCATGACACACTTAGGCTGATTAGCACCCCAGAAAGCTTGATTTCTGCCGTCCGTGACGTCATCCAAACCTCCTGGCGAAGAGGAATCCAACAAGAGTCACGCTACTTTGAGAGCTGGGAGTTCAAGCTGAGGGGAAACCCTTGGTGGGCATCTGGGGAGGAGGCTGTGGACTCCAGATATCTGATACTGAAGCTGATTGAAAGCATGCAGGCCTATGGGTGGAGCGTCATTGCCAGTATCGACAGCTCCAGGAAATGGTCAAAGAAAAGCGCCCTGCTTTTCAGGCAATCTCAACCAAGGCAGTCTCCAGTTTTCTGCATGAGCTTGAATGAGACAGACATACTACGGCTGATAAATGCACCAGAGGATGTCACAAAGGTATGAGTTAGAGAAGTGAGATGGTTACCGTAAAAACTCGTGTATAAGCCGCACTTTTTTACCGAAATTTTGGGCTCAAAATCGTGGGTGCGGCTTATCTACGAGACCATTGCATGCAATTTTACAGGGCATCTCAGGATCTGACAGGATGCGGTGGTGCGGCCGTGCGGGTCCACATAAATCTGCATAAATCGCTCACACTGCATCCTCCGTATCTTCTGTGCATTTTTCCGCATAAAACTGAAAGATTGCTCCATATAAGCGACAAAGCAGCTCTTTACTATCCTCACAAACAAAAATAACAAGGAGACTGATCATTTTGAAAAAGTTTTTCCTCTCAAAACAGCGATGAAAACCACGCTTTTCGTCCGTGAATAATTTTAAACCCCCAGGCGTTCCACGTGTCTTTTGGCGATGGGCCTGGATACTAGTGCCTGGTTACTAAGCTACGAACGCTTTCACACAGCGCAAAATTTGATGTAATCAAAGGCTCCTTGAGCCAACTTATTTGTACCATGTACTTCATGTAATGTTTGTACATGTTTTGCTGCTTACTTGTTTTGAAATACATGCGTACAATGCAATGCATGCCTACAAGCAAGTATGCTGGGTGCATGGATCTTCATAATTGTGAACTGAAAATGAGTAGGGTTGGTTAAGGGGTTTGTAGTTGGTTTCCAAGTATTTGTGAATCTGCAAAGATAGCCAACAAGTAGTAGTATGTTTCACTTCTACTCACTCCAAATAGTTAACCTGTGCGTATAACCTTATCCTTTTACTTCAGAAGGGTACATCTCTAAAATATCTATACAGTACTCCCATTCTAGAACAGAGTATCCAATATTTAAGACATTTGCTGGAACAGGGTGTAATATTAATTCAATGGCCCAGAAAGTGGGCCATTGAAATAAACTAGATTTCTAGACTAGGGTATTAAAAATTGTGCTATTCTAGAAATACAGATTCATATTGAAGACCTTGGTAACACATACATACCCACTACCTGCCTAAGAAACCCTCCTCCCCCCCCCCCCTGATTAGTTTCTTGACAACAGTAGGTGGGGCAGTTTAACAAAGCAGGTGGGCTAGTGATGCATAAAAGGATTGTGCTACGTATTGATGCTTGTGACACAGGCGGTGTTGGACACGACTCGCAAAGCATGCCGGAAGAAATTTTCATTTGCACTCATTATCGTCTGATCACTGATCTGTAAACATCTCTTCGCGGTGCGAAGATATTCCAATGCTGAAAGAAATATCGGAGGAAATCCATATCAAATCTTTCGCGAGCCTAGTTGCACCTATAGATGATCATAGATGCGTATTGCTGGATTCATAAAGGCGATATTTTACGGCGGAACAACTCATATTTTGGATTCGAAACATTGCGGTTCGTTGACTATTGGAAATATTATTCGATTCTAGCACGTTTGTGATCGAAGTAAACGGGCTAAAATTGAACTTATCTTTGGCGCTTTGCTTTTCAGAAATGTTGAGTAATGAATAAAGTACGTCGATGTATTGCTGGCCAACGCAGTTTGCTGAGTTGTTTTACTTGGAGGGCCCAACGGCCGTTTTGATATATACTGCTGAGTATCGGCCAAACAAAATGATGATATAAACACTTAATATTCGTCTTCTTGAATAGATAGGTGGAACAAATGCATATTTCTTGTTCTTCAAGCGAGTTGCGCGAAGGATAAGTGGAACACATGTATATTTATCGTTCTATTAAAGCGGGCTGCGCGAAGGATAAGTGGAGTACATGCATATTTTTCACTGTTTATGTTGCGCGAAGGATAAGTGGAATACGTGTATATTATTCGTTCTTAATTGAAAGCGGGTGCGCGAAGTATAAGTGGAATACATGCAAATTTCTCATTCTTACTAAAGCGTGTTGCGCGAAGTAATACATGTGTGTTTCTCATTCATAAAGCATGTTGAGCGAAGGATAATTATTCGTCGACTGCGGGACTGCGGGAGCATTATAGTTCAACTACCTGTGGCTGGGCAATCGCTCCGATATGCCGAATATCGGCCAAACAAAAGGATGATATAAACACTACAATAACAAAAATGGCAAGTGAACATTAAAATATAAATACACATGAACATGAGTACCAAATTAAGCCCTTGTCCTGTAAGAACATCGACAGAAATCACACCATCAACTCCCGCAGAATGCCGCGAAATGGAAGAGAACTGAGTGACATATCAAGGAAAAAACCCCAACTTCAAGTCCAAATTTGACCGTTAAAACGGCGGGGCCCGCCCGGGCCCACCGTACTTTTCTTAAAGTTCAACTATCGAACTTAAGTTCTATGCAAAAATAATCTACAGTACTGATCCTTGTTTGTCAAGAAATGAGCAAATGTTCATCGACGTCGAACGCTTGCGCCAAACAACCCTTTACCATATAGCATGATTTCAATCGACTAGTTTTGAGAGAAAAATTGCTTCCCTTAATTCAGAACTTGACAGATGACTTGCCTAGGTATTATTCTTAATAAAATAATCCGTAACAACCGTTAAAGTTTCGCCGGAATCGCACGAAAAAGATGAGACCTTCTTAAAATCCCGCGACAAAATTGTCAGCCATTGCTTCCACCAAGGTGACAAATGATTGGTCGAAAAATGTCACGTGAACCGTGTCCAACACCGCCTGCTTGTGACAGTGGCCACGATAAAAATTTCACATTCTATGTCCAGCCTCTCCCATAACTTTTCTTATGGTTGAACAACAACAAGAAACAGCTTTAGAAGAATATAAAGAACTGTATAAGTTATTTTCTATTTTTTATCTGTAATTAAGTTTTAAAGGTCCACATCAGCCCTAGCTAGGCTGCCATCTTTATAGACCTTTGTTTTCAAATAAAGTATGTATGTACAGCTTGTGCGAACAACATCAACTTGCGATGAATAAAATAACCTACATTTATTTATAAATAAGATTACATCCATTCAGTGCAAATGAGAGCATATTTAGTTATTTATCTTTAATTATAAACCTTATGTCTTTGTCCCCTTTGATTGCAAGAATAACTAAATTATATAATAACAACAACACTGAGGATGACAAAGTCAGTATATTGAGTTCTTTATCATCGTTGACTAAATTTCTTTGTTCTCTTTGATCCCAAAAATGCTTGTGGTCATCAACAGCAATAGAATAACATTCCAAGGAATAGAGCAGCCTTGTGAGGATCATAAAACACACAGTTTTTACCTTAATTGGCATTATTGAATTTTAGCAACAGCAACAGTAAGGGTGACAAAGTATATTTACTTCATCTTCATTGGCTTAATAATAATTCTGTTTTCCTCTATGAAAACATAGTTAGTAGATCAGAGGTGACGAAAATCTCAAAATAAGATTTGTTTAACTAAGAAGAGTGTTGGGACTATTAATTAATTTCCTGGACATCTTATTTGACTTTGTTTCGAGATTATATCCCTTGACTTTTCTAAGTGACTGAAACATGCCATCCAGTTTTCATCTGCAATAATAATGGGAGAAAAAAAAAATATTGCAATTGATTGTGCAGAGTTGATTCTCAAACTATGAGAAAGAAGAACTGCTTGAATTATATTTTAAATTGTATCCGCCCAAGTTCCTAGCCTTGACATATAACTCAAATATTGAAGCTTGCCAAGAATGTTCAGTATTGCTTTCTATAAACATTTTAGAACCACAGGTAGCCCAAGCTCGATATATGAGTACAATAAAGATGACCTTTTCATTGTTTCGTAATTCGATCGATTTGCATATTTATAAGGATTTGTATGGGGAAATAAATTTGACCGAAAAGAACGAAAAATTAACCGTTGAATTACAATAAAAATCAGTCACCTTAGCTCCTTTGCTGTTTCCCTTGTGTGCTGTGTGGTTTTTTAGCCAATTGAGCGCGATTCCAGTGAGTTATAGTTCCATTGCCTTCCTCTCTCTTATATAGAGAGAGGAAGGCAATGGAACTATAACTCACTGGAATCACACTCAATCGGCTAAAAACCACACATCACATGAGGGAAACAGCAAAGGAGCTAAGGTGACTGATTTTTATTGTAATTCAACGGTTAATTTTTCGTTCTTTTCGGTCAAATTTATTTCCCCATACAAATCCTTATAAATATGCAAATCGATCGAATTACGAAACAATGAAAAGGTCATCTTTATTGTACTCATATATCGAGCTTGGGCTACCTGTGTTTAGAACTACTGAAATCCAAGACTTCGACTTCGCATGTCCCTGTCATTGACAAACCAATAAGCAAACCTTACGAGCAATGAAGTACAACTTGGACTTAATACTTCATAACGTCTATAAATGAAATAATGTGACTGATAGCGGTTTGTCTAGCAATTGATTGCAGCGCGACCGTCAAGGCAGATCGAAGCCGATCGAACTGGGAATTCTATTAAAGCTGATTTCCAGTCCGTACTGCGCAGACTCGGGGTTTGTTTTCGTTTTTGTTTTGAATTCGTTGAAACGTTACACTTCGTTGACAGCATACATGAAGTTTTTTAGTCCGCCATTACAGTTCGCATCGTTCAAGAATTTCCGATGAGCTGAAACGTCGGTTTGAAATAGCGTCAAGGTTCTTCTACTTGTTATTATTTGTTCTGCAAGGATATCTGGCGTTAATAATGAAGAAACAGGTAAGTTCGTCACGTAATTTTTAGTTTTGCTTTGTTTGTGAGGCTCACATAAACATTGCAGCCGAGATTGCGCAGTACGGACTGTAATTCATCTTTAAGGTTTCAGTTTGACTGTTGGCCGCTAGATTGATATTTGCGCTGTATGCCTTAGAGCTCAGCTATTTAAACCACAAGAAAACAATTGTTACTCACCCCAAAGTCCAAAAGGACGGCAAAGGACGGCAAAACAGCTGGAGACAGAATCCCCCATCAAAGATGGCCGCCGTGCAGAGAACGTAGATCCAGCATGCATTGCGAGCCAGACTGAATTTAATTTCCGGTTAAGCAATATTTAATTTCAGTTTAATTTCCGTCCACGCAATTTAATGTCCACAAATGCCACCACACACAACAACTTATCCTACGAATAAGTTAAAAACAGTGATGAACGAAGAAATACCTGTCAACGAATGGCAGAAAAAGATCAAAAATGTTAAAGTTGGCAGAAATGATGTTTATTCTATAAAGTTCTAAAATTCTGGGTAAGACTGAAGTGTTTTCCGTTTGTGTTTTTAGTACATCCTGCACATTGATCGGAAAGGCTCAAGGAATCAACTTTAGCTTTATTGATAATCAATAAAGCTAAAGTTGATTCCCAGTTGATTGTTTCAACAAATTATTTGTTGAAACAATCAACTGGGCATTTTTCCGCCAGGTTTAATTTTTTTCTCAACATCATGCTTGAAATTTGGGGGTGCGGCTTATCTACGAGTGCGGCTTATACACGAGTTTTTACGGTACTCAAATGTGTATTGTTCTGTTAAAAATAATTGTATATTTGTCAACGGAACTGCACATAAAGGCATATAATAATTATTATAAAGGTAAATGCCTTTATTGTGACATGTACATGTTTTTAGGGTCCCTGTTCAAATGACACTTCCATGTACATGTAGGATTAAGGTGACAGCAACATGCATATGTAACAGTGGTAAAATTGAAATCTGCAGACACATTGGGTATCTGCAGATCTTCATAGGCGTACGGGCACCTTCGGACCTGGGGGGGGCGGAGACCTTATTGCCCGAAAAAAAAATTGGCATGGGTTGAATAAAGAGGCCTATATAATATGCAAAACAAAACGTGCATTAAAATAGTTGTGAAAAAACCTTACCTGCTTGCTTAATAATAATTTTACTCACTTTAAAGGAAACGATAGTTCTTTAATTAATTTCGTGGCAATTTGCCCGAAGGTGTCAATGCACTGATTCCTTTTTCTTCGGTAATATTTTATCTAAGTATTCACCCTAGTTCAGCGAAAATTAAAGTACTTTGGGCAAGCCAATTTACATTGTTTTCAACCCACTTGAAAGTTACACAAAAGCGTGTGAAACCATAAGGGATGAATCGGTCGAAAGTTTTAAGCTTGCCCTGAGAACTTAACATTTGTGAAAAGCATCAGCTCCATCACGTTTGTATAACAGCTTTGTTTCAAGGTCTTACACTGGGTCCACCGCGCGCAAACGCTCAAGCTATAGAAAAGCTGATTGCAACTGAATCAAACTGAGTGGTCACGCAGAATTTGCAAGGAAAATCGAACATGATTACAGCAAGAGGAAAGGAAAGCAGGTGAATGGGAAATTTGGACTTTTGAACCACAAAGCTCGGTAGATTTCCAATACTTTTTCTGTTGATGTAATTAGTTTTGAACGTAATATTGAGATTTGTCGGCTTATTTTCTATTTTTTCGCTAGGCTTGTTGCCCGAAATCCAAGCATTTTGCCCGAAAAATTTCGGCACTGGGGGGGCTGCAGCCCCCCTCACCCCCCGCCTGGTACGCCTATGCAGATCTTTACATGTAGTCCTTCTTTTCTACATATATAGATACATTAATGTAATGTTATTCATTGATTATCTCAATATTTCTTTATGGATTACAAGTTTGGGGTGCAGTACCTCACAAGACAAATATTATAAACTAATTGGCAGCTTCATTAAGCAAGCCTTTCGATTTGGTTAGATTTCTTATAGTAGATGTTAAAGATCTGGCTCAGGCCCGTAACCAGGATTTTGCATGAGGGGGGGGGGGGTGCGTATGACCATGAGCGCTGCAGACGCGATAACGTGGGGGGGGGGGTCTGGGGGTATCTTCCCCCAGGAAATTTTAAAAAAAATATATGTTTTCTGAGACAGCGTTTCGTGTGTTTTTTTAGGAAAAAGGCAGGTAAAAGTGAATTAAGGTAACAACAACAATAATTCTGGTACATTTTTTAAATTCAAATCATTATTTTCGAAACAGAACCTTGAAAATGTAATTTACAATTTATTTAGCTAACAGTGACGACAGCACATAGAAGGAAGACAGGAAAAAGATAGATTTCTTCATTTCGGTGTCAAATGGTAATTACAAAAATCAGCCAGAGTCGGTTTGTTGATCTTTTAGCACTGTAGCAAGCTCCAAGCTTCTTGGGTGCTTCCGAGCTAACAAGTACCCAGTCTCCTCTCTTTTTGGTAGTGCCTGGGAATATTAATGGTATTTCAAATGTTTGGACTATTAAGGACATTAGGTAGAATGTTTCGTTGAAATTAATCTAGAATCACACAATTTGGTCCAAAATATATCACACAAATGTACAAATGGTGGACCTTCAACCCAAAGGACCAAATTGAATGTAAATAGTCGAAGTACAGAAATACCATTTCCCTTTATTTATTTATTTTCATTTTTTTCACAATGAGTGGACTTCCAAGGCTTGTGGGGTGGGGGGGGGGTGCAGATGCACCCATCTCACCCCCCTCCCTACTGGCCTGTAGCTACCATGGTCCACCTATGTGACCGGCGTTATGATTTCAGCCAGCTGCCGCATGTGGGTTGACTTTGTTGTCGGTTCTTGCCATACTCGGAGGGTTTTTCTCTTGGTTCTCTGGTAAATATCCTCCCTCCTGAAAAACCAACATTTTCAAATTCCATTATTTAACCTAAATAGAGGACAGGTTGTATTAAAGGGGCTTTGTCACAGATTTTACCAAATTTGTAAACAGCCAAAATTCCTGTTTGTGTCGTAAGAAACATAACAATAACGGTCCATTTTCATTAACAATTGCTCTAATTTAGAGCATTGAAACTGTAAACAATTGTCTTTGGCTGCAGATGCATGGATGGAAATGGATTGTGATTTGAAAAATTAAGGCTTAATTTTTCAAATAATTTCTGTGCATCTTCAAAAACTCAATATTTTTAGCTGTGGTTTGGATTCCTTACAGCAAATTACGGTTATATCTTCCTTTAGATGTTCAAAGATAGTGATTTCCTTGGGTTAAGTTGGCTACCACTAATTTCAGAGCAGTTTAGACCAAAAATCTGCTAAATCCCTGGCTAGAGCTTGTGTAGTTTCTTTCGAAATGAAATACTTGAAATGTTACATGTATTCATTTAGAAGTAAGGAACCTTGCCTCACAAGACACGTACCATGACTTTTTGGCGGCTTTGGTAGGCTAGGCGCGGTGGCCTAATGTTTAGTGCGCACAACTCCGAGTCGAACCGCCTGTGCTCCAGCCCTGGCTGGGGCGCAGCGTTGCATTCTTGGCCAAGACGCTAACCTCTCACAGTGCCGCTCTCCACCCAGGTGTATAAATGGGTGCCGGCTGTGGGGAAACCCTGCAATGGACTAGCATCCCATCCAGGGCGAAGTGGGAGGGGGAGAGGGGGGAGTAGCAATAATCCTATTCGTTTAATGCTATTGAAACTGGAATAAACTCCGGCTTTATGGGCCACTTGGCTTGGACACAGGCTAGACTTTACCTTTACTATTGGCAGCTTCATTAATCAAGCCTTTCAATTGGAGACTTAAATTTCACAGTATTGTTGACATCAGATGTGGCGTGAATGTTTGGCATTTCCAAAATCTTGTTATTTTGGGGTGTTACACGTATGTTAGTTTTTATGTAGAACTGTGTTTTTGGAGCATTTATTCACGACTTCTTTTTGGGTTCCTTTCTTCATGTACATCATTTTGAGTACCTCTAACCCCCAATGTTGTGAGGGTAGCAAAGGGTACATGTATATATATAATTATATATATATATTTTTTTATTATTATTTATTTTATTTATTTATTTCAAACATACAGGCACTAGTTACAAATTACAAGTTACAAATTCACGAAAGCGCTACACCAGCAAAAGTTTACAAATTGTAGAATACATTACATTACGTTTCACAATATTACTTTTGATACACTACATTAACGTTCAACCTGTTTAAAATTGCACGTGTACAGCGACAACATTTTTTTTTTATTGAAGTGAAACAGCCCAAATGCGAAAATATTTTGGAAGTGCTTTTTTTTCAGTCGCGATTTCTTTAAGAATTTCAAGTTTTCCATAAAGTAACAATAGAAAGCATTGGAAATCTAGGACATCTCCGCGCATGCTTGTGCAAAAAATACAGTATTTAGCTAAAAGTAGACAATAATTGAGAGCTTGCCAATGCTTTGTTCTATCAAGCCAGCCGTAAAGTACATGGGTTGCGGATAATTTTATTGTTTCATTCGTCTTTTGGTGCCACCAGTTTTGGAACAGTGTCCAGAAGTCAACTGATAGAGTGCAGTTTATAAGTAGGTGTTGCAGAGTTTGGTGTTCGACGTTGCATAAGTTGCATATGGGGGGGGGGGGGGTACATGTATATATGCAATATGAGTGATAAGGGTAAAAATTAGACTATGGCACATGAAAATAGCTACAAGAGAAAAATGTGATTCATTGAATTTGTGACTAAATCTGTTTTTTTAACACATGAGTGTGAAGAAGGGATCATGACCTCCTCTCCGGCACAACAACTCCCCCTCCCCTTGGAAACATGGTTCAGCATGCATATATATGGTTTAGCAGACAAAACTAAACACTGACTGCTGCGCACCACTATCAGAAGTCACATTAACTTACAGTAATTTACTAATATGCATAATACTTTAGTTTACTTGTGTAACTGGGCTGCATTTATGGGTGGAGAAAAACCTTACAATAATGATAATAATAATATTGATTTTTTTTATTTGAATTGTTTAGATATGCCAAGATGTCATTCAAGCTCAGTACCTTCTTGGTATTCAAAGGGTACAGCGCTATGGCAACAGTCTTGAGTTCAAACTACTGGGTAATCCTTGGGGTGATGACATAAGTGGTCATGACGGACTCCATGGCAGAAGTCTGATATGCCATTTATTTCTTGCTTTGGCAAACCACCATTGGAGGCCTGTGACATCTGCAGATGTGTCAGCAAAGTACGTCCCCGAAGACTATTATCCAGTAGATGTGGACAGCATATTCTTCACCTTTGATCCTGCAGTTGTACAGCCATCAGCACCACCTCCACGTCAAGTGCCTTACTATCAGCCATATTCCCAGCCATTTGCCCCACCACCTTCATATGGGTTTCTTCAGGACAGTGCTCCACCCCCCTATGAGCCACCGGCCTATGGTGCTTTTTCCACTTAGTGATGTCAGTGCAAGTTCTATCTTATTTAGACTGTCCACAGCCTCTCGATTTTTCATCGAAAAAAACATGAAAAAATAGAGGGCTGTGGCCCGGGGGGGGGGGGGACGGGGGGATTCCCATATGAAAGTGACGGGGATGCTCGTCGTCTCGCTTAGGGGTATCAAATTCAGACTTTGGGTCTCGCTTAGGGTGTTGTGGGGAAAATGGCAATGTTTTTAGCCGCCAGGGTCTCGTTAAGGTTCGCACTGGAAGAAAAATACAAATATAAGTTCTTTTTCCGAATTTTGGTATCGTTTAGGGGTCTAAAAAAGCTTGAGCCACGCCCAAATTTGTCTCTTTTAGGGGCTCTTTTAAAAATTTCCGACGAGCATCCCCGTCCCTTTAATATGGGAGTCCCCCCCCCCCCCCCGGGGGCTGTGGATAGTCTATATCTTATTCAGGTTTCTGCACATTTTCAATTAACACTGTGACATACAGTGTAATGTTCATGATCAGCATGTAAAACTGTTATAGTAAGTCTAAATTCTTATTAGATAACAAGTACACAATGTGCACATACAATCATTTGTATGGCTTTAGTCATCTGAACAAATATTTAAGTCTGTTGTTTTACTCTGTCAAGAGATAATTATATTTAGGTAATATACTCAAACAGTGGAAAGCATTTTGGCGCATGCTGATTGGCTACTCAAACTACAAATATCTTTTGCTATTCACCTCCGAGCAAAGCGTGTGAGAAAATTGTTTCAGAACTACTCTCACCCGGAAGGTCACACTATGTGAGCTAAAATAATGTCATGTTTTTTTCCTAGAAGTACAGTGAACCATTTTTTGATATACTTATTCTTTGATACAAAATGTAGATCGGCTACTGAGCTAGATCAAACATTTATATTAGACTGCTTCCTCTTGTCTCAATCAAAATAATTTACAAAAGAAACATTCAGCTGACAGGCTTATAATATTATTATTACAGAAGTCACGGTTGATGGTGCAATTTTAAGGGCTTATTGGCTATCTTAGTACCCCAAAAAAAAAAAAAAAAAAAAAAAAAAAAGAACCCAACAAAAAACCCCCACCAAAAAAAGTGGCAGGTATACTTATGTGACTACAAATACAATCTGTTGTCTTGACTGATTAACAGCAAAATATGTTTGCTTTGTTGTAGTGAGTAGGCACTAAGTGCTTCACATTTTTGAAATGGTTTTTCAAAATGTTCGAAATATATATTAAAATATATATTAAAAATATATGTTAATATTATAAAATATAATAACATTATAAATATTATTTTGTTTAATTTAAATTAGATAGTTATTTTATAACCACATATTTTCTGGTTGGCTAAAAGGCTACATGATTGTATGTGTTATCAGCATATAAAAATATGGTACATGTAAATCGTGCTTTAAAAATTTACATGTACCAATTTAAAAGCAGAATTATATTTTAAAAAAAGCAGCATTATATTTTGCAGTTCCAAAACACTCAGTTTTATAGGAAGGTCGCTGCTTTTTTGACAGCGAGAGCTGTTTATTAAGAATATCTTTTTATGGTTAATAAAAAAAGAAAAAGCAATTTTGTGTGTAAAAGAAATTAAAGCAAATAAAGCAAATTGGTTCTATGAATGTGAGTGCATGCAGACTTATGATTTTACACTACAAGTGCAATTTTAGAGAATTTTCATCGTCACAACTATAATAATCGGGCACTAATTTATCTTGTTAGTGGAAATCTTGCGCATACTGTGACATGATGGTTAGTGCATCAGACTTCAGGAAGAAGCTGACTCGCCCAGCAGTCGTCTCGTATGCGACAATTGCAAGACGCGAAGGATACTTCCCATGATTCCCTCCGTGTTCAGCAGTCGACTCAGGACGGACTTAAAAGACGACTGGGGAAGAGTCAGAGGCAGGAGTATAAATGGGTTCTGGCAAATCGTCAAATTATTGTCATAGAATGGGACTGGGCGGTGGTAATGGACTCGGGGAACCCAGTGAGGGTTAAGAGTAACATGTGATAAACAAGCATCTCTTTAAAAGCTTTGGCACCTTCACAATCATTTTACTTTTTTCTGCCTTTGAAATTTCTTAATAAAAAACTTTATTGGTCCGCACTTTGGAAACAATGGTTGGTGGTTAAAACTAGCTAGTCTGAAATAGGTATGCACAAGAGCTATATACATGTACTCCAAGCAAGCAAGTATAGTCCAGTTATGACGTCAATCGTCATATCTTGGCACATGCGACGTTTCGTGTGTTATCGCGGTCTTACTTGAATTTTTACCTAGTGCTCAACCCCACCCCTTCCCCCCAAAACCGTCCTCCTTCTACATCAAAGTAGAGTGAAGAAAAAAGGGTGTTTGGCGCTTTGCACCTGTTAGAAGAACCACGCATAAATTCAGAAAAAAAAAATTCGGTCTCTTAACTAGCACACATGAAACTACATGAGACTAGGTAACTGCTGTCTCTACTGAGATTACCTCAAAAAGAATGGATCGCGTCTTTTTGTCTTAGATAATTATTAAGTACAAAAGAATATTTTGTGACACGTTAGAGAAAATGGTAGATTGTAAAAAAATAAACGATGTACTGAAAACATTTACCCTAATTTATTAGTCCTCCCCTCTCCCCTTTCAATAAGCCCACCACGGCCATATTGATGCTGAAATTAATGATTTGGATAAAAGGCAAATTCTATTTTTTTTCTAAATGATTGCTTTAAAGAACGTATCTCTGGGGTTAATATTACAACTGACCATGGGACACCTACAGGACGGGAAGGATCCCGGGGGTCAGGTACTCGGGATTTTAAGTGACGGGGCTTTGAAATTTTCGATTTCGGGATTTTTGGGGTAGGAAAATTTGGCAATCTTTTCTTGATTTTTGCCTCCATTCGATGAACCCCGTCACTTAAAATCGGCGCAGAGGTGGGGTGGAGAGATTCATATAAAATGCTAGATTGTAATTCTTTTTAAAGCTTTAGTTGGCCGTGAAGTAAGATTCTGATTCAGACTTTTTGTAATTATATATAATTGCTTGCAAAATAATATTTCTGCAGCAATTTTAAAAACTCTCATCAAGCATAAATACAATATATACTGCAGATTTTTAAGTCTATTTGTTATTTATTACCATCATTGTCATATTTTCAGATTAGACTACCAGTCTTTATTCACATTTAAATATTATCGTGATTTAGCTAACGGTCACTTTTGAACAAGTATATTGAAGCATACGAAGCGTTAAGATCTTAAAATCAAAGTTTTCTATTTTTATTGAGGATAAAATAGCCTAAGAGTACGAATTCGAATGTCTACGAAGTACATTGTATTAACTACATTAACATTTGCAAATGCTTCAATTTGACACAAGTTCTAATAAAACTAACTCAACTGTAAGATTGCGAGTTGTCAACGCATTTATCTTCTGTGGATTTCGTGTAACAGTTCTATTTAGTTTAAGTTTTACTCTTTCATTGTATTAGTTAATTAAACATTCATTGTAAGACTTGTAATAATAACAAAAGAAATTTAATTAATCAAAACAGAAAAAGTACCGCTTCTTTTGGTTTTGCTTGACTAGTTCAAGTTCTTCTATTTCGTTGTTTTTCACCCTCCTCCCACAAAAAAATAGAAACCAAAAACTTGATATGAGAAAGCTGACGGGGGAAACCTATTTGTGTACTATAACACAAATAAAATTTTTTGAATATTAAACGGCTGACAGGCCTGTATGGGCCCGTTTCTCGAAAGCCCCGGAATGGGGCCGTATTTGATAACAGCTAGTTAGTCGAACGCGAAACGCCTAATCTCTTTCTGTAGTACAGCTGTACTACTAGCTTTGCGAGCGTTTACTCGCATGACTCCGTTATTTTCTCCACAAGAACTCATCTTTCAGCACCTAGTCTATTCTCGGGAAAGGAGAGACGGATCGACTACCGACCAGAGAAGGAGATCGGAATGACTGAATGTGATGCTCGCTCGTTTTGGCGCGAAAATTCTTTTACTTTGCACTTCTCACACTAGCCTGCGTTGCAGACGAATAAAACCCCGGTTATAACCGGGGTTTTGTTCGTCTGCAACGCAGGCCATTCTCACACTCGCCCGCAAAAGGGTGAGAGCCCCTGAAAGGACTGGGCGCCAGTATTTGCATACTGTTTACAATATGGCTGCTCTCCTCGTGGTTGGAAGTGGAAGTTGACTGCTCTTTAACAGATCAGTTTATTGACTGTGTCGCTTCAGTAAAGGTACGTATAGGGTTATAATGGCACGTGTAAAAGGAAGTATAGTGTTAGGTAGAGTCTTGGTCAGTAAAATGAAGTCTTTCGCGTTCGATGGCCGAACAAATCCCAAGTCTACACAAACTTGATACAGCTTATTTCCACTGGAGACAGTTTTAACTCCATATCAACATGTAAGTCAGTGAGCGCAATAGTTTTTTTATGCTGTGCTTCTCATGTAGCAGCTCTCACAAGGTGTCACATGAATGGCTCGCTACCCTTCGTGAAAATAATAGAACAAACAACAGGAGTGATGTCCCTACATGTAGATCTAGACACAGAAGGACTACAAGGCATCGGTCAGTATAAAACACGGACTGCGGACTACGTACTAATGCACCTATCAATGGTTTGCCCCAGGATGGGGGGGGGGCGGGCAACCCCAGGGGAATTTGACATTTTTTGGAATCCAGAGTTGAATTCCCCACCCCTGGGCACCTAGCAAATGTCAAATTTCACATATCTCCTCTTAAATTTCTAACCCAGCAGACCATTTTACATGCCAAAATCGCTTCCCTGGGAGAGCTTCTCGATGTCAAATTCCCGTGGGTTGCCCGCCCCCCATCCTGGGGCAAACCATTGATAGGTGCATAAGGATGTATACTTGAGCGAAAAATAATTGTTGTTTGCGCCAAAAACTGTGCGGATGACCCCATGTAACGCAACGGCTCGTATTGCGCTTTCATTTGTTATCAAAGAAAGTGAATAAATCTTGTTCAAAGTTTCTTCGTCCGTTGAACTTCGTGGGAATTCACCATGAACTATAACAGGATCTTCCTCTGCAAAGTACCTTAATACAGTCAAAACAAGCTACAGTGTACCTTGCCTTTACAGTCAAAACAACAAAAGTGTTTTCTTCAAGAGTAAATTATGGTATTAAATTGTGAAGAACAGCTCCCGCTAACCGACTGTCGGTCAACTGTCGGCCGACAGGTTACCAACAGACTACCAACAGGCCACCGACAGGTTACCGACAGTTTCCCAAAACAGACATTTTACTGTAAAACTGAGCAGTAAACACAGAAGTAAACCCGACGCAGAAAGCGATTGTAAAACGGATAAGACTTATAAACATTGTATTTCATTGTACTACGGTACTTACTACAAAACAAATCGACTCCTCGCCAAGATTTTCTTTTATACTAACTTCAATCTCTTATAAATATATCACCTATGTAACTTTAAGTCCATATAAAGGCTAGGCTCGATTTCCGCCGCCTCCTCGAGTCCGGTCTTTGTTCCTCCCCGAGAGAGACGGCTGGACGCGTGAGCGGCCTACCATGTCTGTGACGTAATTAAAAAATTATAGTAATTTATGCGTTCTCATATGTCATGGGAGGTGAATTCGTATATTTGCCGTTGATATTAAATTCGGTCTTTCGACCTTTTTTGCTTCCCAGTTGTTTCTGAAGGGTACTATATGCTGTATTATTTGGAGGTATCATGTATGTGTTGATTTAAAATAAAGCCGAAAAACTGGTCTAGCAAATTTCTAAAGGTCATCGGTCTGCGCTGCACGAATTTCCGTTTGAAGAGTTTAACACTTTTGGTTCTGTTTCGCTAGCGCGGTTTGTTTTGGCTCATTTCTATTTGCAAGATATGCTTTAAGCTTTTAAAGTGTTCGCTCTGGAAGGAAAAGATCTGACATATTTCATAAAAATAAAAATGATGATTTAATACTTGCATTTAATTGATGATGTACATGTATTTTGTCTAATCACGGATTTATCTCTGTCCGGTCTCGCCAGAGACTGTTCTATCTTTACTTCTAGAAAGACTAGAAAGTTGAAAGTTGGTTTCAGAGAGACATTCTGTGATCGAGCGCTTTGTCTTTTGAGCTCAATGTTTGGGTTTTACCTCCTTTGTTCGTTCCGTTACTTTGGCACCACGTACAAGATTCGAATGTAGATCAGCGACTTTCCTGACCCTGTTGGCTGACTACGAAGACATCCTGGCCGCTAACCTGCTTTTCTATCGCGTTTTGCTATAATAAACGTCTCTAAAATCCGTTCACGTGCCACACGCAACATTCGTCATTTTGAACATCTTTTTGTCGGACAAGATTATTTTTTATGCGGCTTGTTCGGCCTGACAAAAATCTACAGGCGGAATTCTGATTGGCTAAGGCAAACAAAGGAGACCTCACGCGTCCAGCCGTGCTTTCGGGGGGAGGAGCGCGGGCTCATTTTCCCGAAAAACGGCTGGAAATCGAGCCTATATAAAGGCAAGCAATGAAATCACGTTTGAAGATGATTTTATCCAAAACTCAGGCCAAAAGAGTGCAAAAACTCCACACACGCACTCGCTGAAGTCGCCCTAGAATCCTTTGCCACCCCTTCCAAGGGGGAATGAGACTAAGTTAACCAATCCAATATGGCGGAGAAAAATGGAGAAGCTGTGTTCGCGTAAATTCTCCGGTCGATTTCAGCAGCGCAGAAGCTAGTTTTAGGCTTTGATGACCGAAACTCAGGAGTATATACCTTTCCTTTCAATTTCTCATAAATTTTGGGGTCCGTTACGGAGGAAAATCATAAAGAAATAAAAAGGTTAGTGTTACCGTATAACCGACAACTTACCGACACCTTACCGACACATCACCGCCTGTCGGCCAACAGTTGACCATCATCATAGTCAAAACCTGTCGGCAGGTTGTCGGCCGACAGACGACCGACAGACAGCCGACAGGCGGACGACAGACGGCCGACAAACTACCAACAGTCCACCGACAGTCGGTTAGCGGGAGCTGTTCTTCACAATTACCTAAATTATTTGGTTTAGGAATTTTATTTCATTTTTTCTTCAACATCCCATTCTCGAAATGTATTATTCCTTGTTAAAACGGCAGCTTGATATCGCGATTCAAAACTCTGGTTCCAAACTCGAGTGTTGAGTGGATTATTACAGACACGTATGAATTTTGCCGAAATTTGCTTGTTTTTGCTACACTAACACACGGTTTGTTTTCACGTTACGCCATTTGTTTATTTCAACACCCCTCAGACCCCTGTAATGCCAAAAAAGAGGTACGAAATTTCAAGTACTGAAGAGGCTAAAAATTTCTACTGGCAGAAGAGAAACAAAAGGGGGGAAAAACGTCTGACCCGGTTTTTATTCTCACGTGCCTGCCGCTTAAGGCTCGCCAGATATACAGTTGAATAACGATAACTCAAACCTTCAAGGGAGATCAAAGAAGGTTTGAGATATCGGGAGTTCGAGTTAGCGAGGGTAATTAATTATTAGAAAACAAAAACACCTGGAGGGGAATTGGAGAAGGTTTGAGTTTAGCAGGAGGTTCGAGTTATCTGTTATGAAATCGACAACATTATATAAAGTTTTGGGTTGAGTCTCCACTGCAACCCCGATCCAAGAATCAAAGACTAAAGCGAAGGGAGCAGAAACATTTTAAGTTCCTCACAATTGGAGGAATTTTAAGGCGTTTTGCCGTAACTTACGAGCAAGCTTTCTGCAGGAAAAACGGCTAACTTTATCGACGTGAAACAACTTTGATGCTTTCAGCCTGGCTTCTAGTTATTTTGAACGTCAGGTCACGTTTGTAAGCATTTTGAATGCTTAGTCCACATTTTATACTGTAGTCCATGTTTTATACCTAGTCCGCAGTTTGAGTCCGCATTTTATACCCCAGTCCGTGTGGGGGTGGTTGGAGGCTATCTGAAATTCTCTTCATGGTAGGGGTATGGATATTTTCTGGAACTGCACAATAGGTAATCCTTGAATAGTCATCTAAGAAATGATTTATTTATTCTTGTGATTACTGACCTATCTCTGAGAAATCAGAGAGAAAACAATGTGGGTTAGATGTATAACATCAGTTCATGTTGTATTGATTGTTCATTCGCAACATCAAGTACATATTGTATGATTTTTCATTGATTACTCCCCTCTTGTGCAAATATTTTTGAGATACTGTTCTTAAATTCTTAAGCTATAATTAAACGTTTCATTATTGCCCCCGCAGGGTTTTGGCCCAGAGGCCAAAACCCGAGGAGGCACACTAGGAGTCCCCGGGTGTATACATACAAGGACAATGAATATTTGTTGAAAAAGTAATAAATGTGTCTGTATTGGGCGAAGCATTCTCGATTTGACGAAACTAGGCGCGCACGGTCGTGACGGGTAATATTTTTGCAAGCGCGCACGGTGGTGTCGGGTACTTGCAACCACGAGGTCGCGTTTGGTCACCTTCGCGTTTCGAGCTTCACCATCTGCTAGCAGCGTTTTGTTTTCCGGTTTTGGCCTACGCGTGTTCACAGATTTGTTCGAGCGGTTTCTCTGCTTTGGTTGTGTTAAGTGATATTTGAAGCAAATGTTGGTAATACGTCGAAAGATTTCGAGCAATTGGTTTCGTGTTCTTGGCTACGTGCCGGCTACCTATGTTCCAAGCGTTACATTTGTAAGGTTTGCTTTCGGAGGTTTGTTGTATCGTATACATCTTACAAGTTACAACGAGTAATAAACAAAAGCGTGAACTTTGTCATGTAGTATAGTACAAGGTACAACGTAATTCGTTTCGCTAACAAACTGTCAGATTATTTGATCCAAAGAGTGGGTTGTTTTCTCAAATCTTTGAATGTGCCATATTTTGTTACTCGTGGAATTTTTTAGGCTTTTTGGCCTGGAAATTATTGTAAGTTTATTTTGAATGTTATAAGCCCGGGAATAAGCTTGTGTGTCGTCATCACGAATAATGTGTTATGTGTTATTTCCGCTAGGTGTTATTTACGCGCGCTAGGTAATATAATGAACTTGTGAATATTTTTAGAACGCAACGGTGTCACACAACAAGAAATTCCGCATGACACAGTAAAAAAGAAGCCTAATGGTGGATTTCCACTGACGCGAAAATTTTTACGTGCGTGAAAAACATTAGAGACAATGTATGAACGGCTTGCATAAACGTATACGCAAGCCGTTCATACATTGTCTCTAATTTTTTTACGCACGTAAAAAGTTACGCGTCAGTGGAAATCCACCATAATTGTGCAGTCCATCGGCATTAATAATTAATTAAAGGCGACAAAAAACAAATTATAAAAAGGCGGGGGCAGCTTTATAGTGAGAACTATTACTAGTTATATAATATAACTGAAGTTGTTCTTATAATTATGGTTCCTACAATAACATGTATGGGCGGCCGTTACCACCAAAAATACAAGGATTTCAAATAGATCAGTAAACATATAAATGGTCTAGGGATCAGTTGCAGAGTGGTATAGCCAATAAAGAAATTGTTTAGCCAAGTTATGAACGGTGTAGGCGCCTGTGTCGAATTAGATCATGACATTGTGAAATAAACTAGCCTAAATGCGAGTAGCTTAGCTCTTGCTTGTAAAACAGTATATAAGATAAAGAGAAATGGTCTAGGGAAACCAAAAATGGGCTAGCATTCAATGTTGCAACAGCACAGTCTATTTTTGAACGGTCTAGCGTGACATCAAATGACACAGCGTTGTGTGAAATAGCGTAGCATGACATCAAATGGTCTAGCGTAGCATGAAACGGTATAGCCTTGCGTTAAATGGTATAGCATATCACAAAATGGTTTGGTTTAGTTTCGAGCAGCTTAGTGATGCATTATTGGAACAGCTTTTCACCAAATAGTCTAGCGTTAATGAGTTGCATGGTTCAGCGGGACAGCGAATGGTCTGGCGCCAAAACCACCAAAAATACAAACTGCAAGTTGAACAGCCAAACGTGAATTGGAACAGCAATCCGGGGGGGGGGGGGGGGGGGGGGGGGGGGGCATGACGTCAATGAATGTGAAAATTGGCGCCAAACCATCACAGTCAACCTCGTTCCCAGCGTCTCTCATCTTCACTCGCAAACGATTTTGAAATACTGCCAATTTTTTTACACGACAACACAGATTAAATATTGTACAAAAAAAGGAAACAAAGATGTAAATCTGATTTTAATAACCGGTATGCAATGCATACTAAGGCGAGGACGTTCCAGTTAAGCAAGTCAGTATGTTAAAAATTCCAGACAAAGAACTGAGAATAGGCCTTTTGGGCTTTGTTTGTTTGTTGTCCCTTTTCAGACTATGTGGCATCACTCTTGAGAATCACTTCTTTCAAATTCAAACAAATGCTCTTGGTATTCAGATAGTTTTAGTTTTTTTTACTTGTTTTAAAAAAAAACAAGTTCTCTGGGCAGCATCATGTGGTTTGAAATGGCAATTTACACTGTCAAAGCCAAAAATGTCTATTGAGTAAATTGTGAGTCCAAAAGATATCCAAGTAATTGAACGCCGAAATTGATATCGTTGATTAAAGTGTGATTTACAGCAAGGAGCCCACATTTGTGACCACTTTTAATTAATTCACATTCTTTCATGTAGCCGTTTTCCAATGAGAAGCTGTGACGAGCTTCTGATTGGATAAAACCTGCAAGAAAGAATATGAATACATTAAAAGTGGTCACCTTTTTGGGCTCCTCGCTCTAAGTCGAAAGTTGAGACACTGAGTCATTTGCTATAAAGGAGGGAAAATGGGTTTGTCAGGTAAATAGAATTTTAAAATACAGCACGTTGTTTTCCAGTGGTGTTTTTAGTTGTGCATTCCAAGGTATGGTTAGTTTGTAACCAACGTTAATTAATAAAAGGCAAATAATAAGCTGCTTTGATCACAAAATTGGCAATTTAATTTGTACAATTCTAATATGATGTCCTTTATCACGACTTTTGACAATGGAATGCAACATATTTTGTAACTGTACTAGACAGCAAGGAAACTTCCACGAGTTTGGCATAAAAATATTGTCTTGCAATAACACTGACTGTACAATCTGTAACGTACCCTTTGTCCAGTAGGTCCAAACACTTAATATCATTTACAGGTAAAACACAGTGCAGGGAAGTACAAATTTCCAGGAAGAAAAGTTGATATAATATCTTGATTGACTCTTGTTAAATTTAAATGGGGCTGATAGTTGTTTGCACTATCTGTACAATCTGTGATGCAAGCAAGTCCAATAAGTCCAAAATTTTGATACAGTACAAGTGGAGACTAGGAAGTAGAGATGATACAGTGGTTTGCCAGTGATGAATTTGTATTGAGGGTCTTTCAGTAGTATATCCAGAGATGTTTTACACCGTTTTTTAACTTTGGTGTTATTGCTACATGGTTTTCGCTGTGTTTTGCTTAAAATATATCTGCCATTCATAGTGAGGATTGGGCTTTTTATTATGTACATATTGCATAGAGGCAGAATAGAGGCCAATAACCAGCTCCAATGCAATAGCTACATTCACACATTCATGGTGCTTCTTGACAAAGTGCAGATTAAACATATTGAAGCAATTAGGACAAAGCACAGCAATCAGTGGATTCTTTGAAAACTGTATCTTGGATGTTTTCTGTTGTTGTTGTTTTTATTTCTGTTCTGTAAACATAATGAAAGAAAGAATCAATAGTTGAAACACATATTTGTTTAGACACCAAGACTGATTAACTTCAACAATTTAATGCAACATAAGTAGTTACTTAATTCACTTAAATTTTTCTTTTTTCTGAAACACATCTTTCTACATGTACATTATATCTTTCTTAAATCATTTACTAGTTATCATAGCCTACAAAAATAAATGTATATACTCTTTTTTGGTTGTTAACCACACAGCTTAAGGGCACTGAGGTGTGTCTCTAGAACACCAGTTTGGACTCTTGATTTATTTAGATTTGTATAAATATATGATCAATTGTAGTTCTGTTATCAGTGGTGACCAGTGGTAAAGCCTGAAATAAGTTTGTTTGTATCCATATTTTACAATCATTTGTTAATATAGATTTACTGCTGCTTTGTACACCACTATTAAAATCAATGTTGAAATCTGACCTAGTAGTAAGAGTGAAAACGTTCTGTCGACAGAAGGGATCGCGAATGAGCTTTCTGATCTATAAATTTTTAATAGCAAATTAAATATAACAACATCTGGCAGATATTTCACTTTTAAAATCGTTATTTCGATTCAATAAATACTTTGACAATTATGTTATTCCAACACTACGGTATTCAATAAAGTACAAGCAAAATAAACTTTAGATAGCTCACCTCAGCTGCAGTTGTCCCAGAACGTCTTCTGCACTTCTCGTCTTCAGTTAAAGCTCAGGTTACAATGTCGCCAGGCAGTAGTTCAAATCACAAATAGTTTAGTCCCTCGACTTATAGGTGTGTCGATAACGTTTTTGTGTACTTTGATATCACAAAAAGTTTGTAAGTGAGCGAAAAAAATATCAGCTACTAATCGAGTCAAGGCTTCTGGCTGCGAAAAATTCTCACATGCTCGACTAGCCTGCGTGGCCGGCGTTCAAAAGGGAAGGAGAAGGGGAGTTCGAGCGTGAGGTGCGAGGAGAGAGCGCGAAGGAACGCCGGCCACGCAGGCTAATGCTCGACCGAACACTCTAAAATGGCGGACGTCAACAAATCTCAAACCATGGTCTTAGTTACCAGTCCTCTTCGGTTCGAATCATCACATCTTAACACGAAGAATCCAAAATCGCTTTATACTAACATGATAACATTAGGCTCGAGACTACGTCCTCGCCTAAAAATGAACATAGAAAGCTATTCCTATCCTGGCTACCCTTCTCTCAAATCCGCATCGAGCGGTCACATCATATGCTTTGCGTGACAAATGACAAGATAACAGTTATCAGGTTGCTCACCATGGTCTTCTCTGCCGCTGATTTTTAAAGTTTAAATTCATGAAAATAAGCTCGGTTTACAATGGAAAAAGAGCTCTACAAATGGACATTAAGTGTAAAAATTGCTTTGGTCAAAGTGTCTGACTCGTGCACCATCGAAATAAATTATAAACTACAGTAGAACCCGTGATAACTCGAACTCGGATCTGACTAGAACAACCCCGCTAACTCGAACTATGAACTTTTGTTTATCTTGGTCAAATTTACCCAGATTACTCGAATTCTGGTTCTTGCAACTCGCCACTGATGCCCATTGAAATATTCTACCAGCTCTTTTTGTCTTGTATTTAAATTTAAACACTAAAACAAACACTGTAGCAGATTTAATTTTAATTGAACAACGAACAGATATTCGTATTTGACAGTCATGTTCCACTCCATAAAAATGTTTGATCGTGTGAGAGTTTCTTATATTAGGAAATAAATTTTATTTGCACTGTACTGTACACTAAAATGCTTGCAATCAGTAAAAAAAAACAATTATCAACATGGAAAATTGAATATTCAGTCTACCCCGATAACTCGAAACCCCGAAAACTCCAACTGTTTTTCGATTCCCTTCTATTTAGAGTTCGAGTTGTCGGACCGGTTCTACTGTATCACAAGCTGGCGACCGGCAAACAGTGCTAGAAATTGTTTCGGGTATCATTGATAATGAACAATGACGAAAAAAATATAATGTCAGTGGAGCAACCAGAGGAAAAAACTTAACGAAATATCACTGAATGGCGACGTTCACACATTGACTAAGTGGTACGCTCGCGTCTCACTGTGATGGTTTGGCGCCAATTTTCACATTCATTGACGTCATGCCCCCCCGCAGATTGCTGTTCCAATTCACGTTTGGCTGTTCAACTTGCAGTTTGTATTTTTGGTGGTTTCGGTGCCAGACCATTCGCTGTCACGCTGAACCATGCAACTCATTGACGCTAGACTATTTGGTGAAAAGCTGTTCCAATAATGCATCACTAAGCTGCTGGAAACTAAACCAAACCATTTTGTGATATGCTATACCATTTAACGCAAGGCTATACCGTTTCATGCTACGCTAGACCATTTGATGTCATGCTACGCTATTTCACACAACGCTGTGTCATTTGATGTCACGCTAGACCGTTCAAAAATAGGCTGTGCTGTTGCAACATTGAATGCTAGCCCATTTTTGGTTTCCCTAGACCATTTCTCTTTATCTTATACTGTTTTACAAGCAAGAGCTAAGCTACTCCCATTTAGGCTAGTTTATTTCACAATGTCATGATCTAATTCGACACAGGCGCCTACACCGTTCATAACTTGGCTAAACAATTTCTTTATTGGCTATACCACTCTGCAACTGATCCCTAGACCATTCATATGTTTACTGATCTATTTGAAATCCTTGTATTTTTGGTGGTAACGGCCGCCCATAAACATTTTAATCAAATACTGTAAATGGTCACCGCTGGAACATGGAGTCTAAACATAGCCAAATTCATATTTATTAGTCAAGAAACATATCTAACCAAGATGATAAAAATCAGTCAAAATGAATTTAAAGTGGCTTTGCACAGTTTTTATTGCCTGTGTGTCATTTATCTTTTTTTTTTGTGGAAACTGTTCATATGAAAGAGGGTTTTGTTAGTGTTGTCCAACTGAACTACATTTTTATAATCAACAGTATGACAACTACAACAATTGCTTATAGATGAAATTGATTCTGTTAATCAATACATCAGATATTTTTTTTTTGGTTGCAAGAACATTTATTGAACAAATCACAACTTAAATAAACAAAACACGGCTTAAATTACATTCAGTTATTAGTTACAGCCAAAACATTAATAAAGAATAAGAAATAATTAAAACACAAGATGCACAAATTTCAAATGAGTGCTTCAAATTATATCCTGGGAAGTTCTTTTTTTTTACATGATTAGCCAGAAAAATTGTACATACCGGTACATGTATATAATACAAGTTTGTTTTTCTACTTACATGATGACTTACATAACAGTTTTTAACTTACTTACTGCCTAGTTAATAGTACATTCATAGGAAATTTATGGCTAGCTTACATTTTATTTAAAAGATGATTTGTGATTTGCATGTACTCTTTTCAATAGATACAGTGTAGTTTACTTTTAAAGAAATACATGTAGTACTATTTTTGTTCTCTTGAAGCGGAGTAGATGTAAATACTTGGTGATTATTATGTAGAGGTTCAAACCTAGTTTTTGGTTGGTTCAAGTCAATACCACCAGTGAGAAATACTTTGCCAGAAGGCTTTTATGTGCGGGCAGGAAAGAAAAATATGATGTAAAGTTTGTTTTTGATCACAAAGATGACATTTGTCTTGTTAAATGATTGTCTCTCTGAAAAGAGTTGCATTGGTTGGCAAGATGTGATGTAAAATTTTGAATTTAAATATAGCGAGCCCAATATTCTTGGTCATTTTAAAAGTTCTGCCGTAGAAGGTACAAATTTCAGCCCAACAAGGAGGCTAGAAGCCGATCCCAGGGGGGTACTTTGGCTTGTAAATGACGGGGATGATCGAATGGAGGCAAAATTCAGGACCCAAAAAAATCCCTGAACCAAAAATAACCCCCCCCCCCCAAAAAAAAAAAAAAAAATCCCTTGTCAAATTACCTAAATTGTCAGGAGGTGCAATAAAATAACACAAAGAACGCTCGTTTTGTTTATTCATCATACCATAAATACGCCAAGGCACATAAGTTCGTTTTTAATACCCAAAAAATCCCCTAATCCCCTATCTAAATCAAGATACCCATAAAATACTTGCCAAATTTTCCTACCCAAAAAAATCCCGGAATCGAAAATTTCAAACCCAAAAAAATCCTACGATCATCCCCGTCATTAACAAGCCGGAGTACCCCCCCCCCCCCCCTGGGAAGCTGATTAATATGAAAGCTTGTTTTAAGGAATTTTCTCTGCATATTCAAAGCCAGTGGGTGCATTTGAGTTAAATTCTTTTAAAAAGCAGATCCAGTTTTGGGGGATAGAGTTGTATAGGCCATAATAAGTAAGAAAATTTGTTTTGATTGTGAATGTCCAGCAAAAGTCATGAAATGTTAGGAAGTTGTTTTCATAGAAAATGTCTTTGATTCTGGAATTTTGGAACAGTCTCTTGACAACAAAAAACGCTAAGTGATTTACATCAGGAAGTTTAAAGTAACTGTTATAAAAGTAAAATGCAGATCAGGTGTAATATACAGACTACTGGTAAGAGAAAACAGAAGAGTAAGTTTTCTGCAAAGCAATATTTTCAGTATTGTTTGTTATGAAACAATTTTACTGGGTAGGGTTTGATAAAGGTTTCTCAACACAATGACAACATGACTCGTCTACTGTTAAATCTCCCTGGTCATCAGATTTCTTCACAGCTGGGCAAAAGTAAGTACCGGTAGGTGATGGGAGGGGATGGGTGGTAAGACAGACATTGGAGATCTAACTCAGAGATGTAATTCTTATTGAAGACATACAGTAAAACTGGAGAAGTGATTGCTTGTTACTTGCAGTGGAAAAAACTCATAACCTGGCAAAGCAGAGCAGGATGTTGATCTTTTTTTTTTTTTTTTTTTAATTCATTCACAAAAACAATAACACTTATTACACGAAAAGAAACTACGTAAAATATTACTTACATTAACAACATACAAGAAAGAAAAATTAAATAAATAAATAAAAGAGCGACTCCTCTGCCTAAAAAGGTTTCCTTTTGCCTATTATTACATCAGTTCATTATTATTATTTTTTAACAAATATTATACGCAATAGCTACTTCATATAGTTCAGTTTGATTAACAGCAGTTACTAATAATTAATATTTAATCCTAAATGTTATTTATAGTCAATAGTTGATAATAATTGATAATAATTGGTGCAGAAAGATATCCTAGATAAGTAATATAAAACAAAAAATGTATATCTATCCCTCAAATGCACTTTGGCCTTGGTTCGCTTAAAGAAGGTTAATATACGAGAGAGTTTTTTTTTTTATTTTTTTTATTTTTTTTTGGCAAAAGAGACTACGTAATGTCGAGAAGTGGAAGTAAAAGATTCCATTTCTTAGAGGTAGTATCTAGGTTGTTGGACTCTATATGAAACTGCGATTTAAGGGACATAAGAAAAGTTGTTAAAACCGGGATCTTCTTGTTGACTCTGCAGCTCCATATATAATGTCTTGCTAGAAGAAAGCAGAAATTTAATTGAAGTGAAAACTTGGTGGTGTCTGGTCTCAGACCCAGATATATGGCGGCGTGTTTTGGATAGTCTATCGTTATTAGGTTAACCTGTTTAAGTTTTTCAGTCAAAGTTTCCCAAAAGGTTGCTACTATTGTACAGTTCCAGAACAGGTGGATCAGGTTTTCGGGATGGTTGGTACAAAAAGAGCAGTTTGGGTCCTGCTTTATATCAATTTTTGTTAGGAAAAGGTTCGTTGGTAAAATACGATGAAGAAATCTGAATTGGAAGTTTACGAGTTTTGTGCTTTTTGTGCAACTAGCTGCCAGACAATAGGCACTAGTCCAGTCAGCAGAACATCTTTCATTAGATTTGATACTGTCGTTCCATTTCTCTTGGCATCTTAAAGGTGCGGTTCTTTTGGAAGAGAGGAGCTTCTGGTACACAACTCTGTTCGCTTTATCGTTCTTAATAAAAGTCTCGGAGAAGGTATTGGGATTTTCTGTGCTACAAGATTCTTTGCCAAGACAGTTAGAATTGTAATGGTGCCGAAGGGCTGAAATAAGGCCTAGATACTTTATAGGTTGTATTCGTATATTGTAAGTGCTGATAAGATCTGCAAGAGGGAGAAAACTGCGCGAGTCCGTCATTAACTGGCCTACCTTAGTAATTCCATGCAGGAAAAGATGTTTGTAGAAAACCGGTCTGTTTTCGATTCTAATTAGTGAATTATGCCATATGTGTTGTTCCAGAAATTGCTGCTCGGTTTTGATTTTGTCATCAAAGTTAGCCTCTGACCATATTTCTAAAATTTCTTGTAGAAAAGGGTCTTGGACCGATTTCGACTTTGAAATGTCACGTTTATGTAAGTTGCATCTGAAGACTAGTTTGCCGCCATACTTCCCAAGTTCAAGTTTGGTAAAAGAAACAATGTCAACCATTTTTAAACCTCCGTTTTTATAGTCGTTTATCATGACACTTCGCTTAATCTTATCACCCTTATTGTCCCAAAGGAAGCTGTAGAAGAGATCGTTTACTTCTTTGATAATTTTATGATTTGTCGCCAAAGGGGCTAGAATGTACGTAAGTTGAGATGCTGCTAGACTTTTGATTACTTGGATTTTGCCGAGTAACGTTAGCCGGCGATATTTCCAATTGCTTAAAATGTTTCTAATTTTGTCCGTTTTTTCCCTATAATTTATGTTTAATGTGATGCTAGGATCAGTAGAAAGCCAGACGCCGAGGGCCTTAACTTTCTTTTCTGGCCATTTAAAGTTCTTCTCAGGAAAAAGTTTTTCCTTATTTCCCACCATTGATCCAATCCATAGAGCTTCGGTCTTTTTGCTGTTAAGTCTGAGACCAGACATACTTCCAAAAGTTTCGATCGTCCTAAGTGTGGCGGATAATGACTCCCTAGTGCCGTTAAGAATGAAGGTTGTGTCGTCTGCGTACTGGCTTATTTTGATTTCTGAGTTGTTTACATGTATTCCTTTTATGCTCTTGTTCGATCTGATTGCTTTAGCTAAGATTTCAGCAGATAATATAAATAGATAAGGCGAAAGAGGGCAACCTTGCCTAACGCCCCTTTGTTTTCGGAAAAAACAGCTCCCCCAGCCATTGTTTAAGACACAGCTTTCGATGTTATTGTAAAATGTTTGGAACCAGCTTATCAGAGAAGGGCCAAACCCAAAATACTGGAGCGTGCGCTCAATAAAAGACCATTCAAGCGAGTCGAAGGCCTTTTCAAAATCTATAAAAAGCAATAGCCCTGGGATATTTTTTTGGGAAGCATGGTTAATGATGTTATCTATCAATCTTATGTTTTCTTCAATAAATCGACCCTTTAGGTAACCCGTCTGGTCGTTGTTGATAATTTTTTGGATAACCGATTTTATTCGATTTGCGATAGCTTTTGCGGCTATTTTGTAGTCGCAGTTAAGGAGAGTCAGTGGCCTCCAATTCTTAATTAAATGTGGTTCTGCGTCTTTTTTTGGTATGAGTTTAATGATTCCGCGTCTTTGTGTGATCGAAAGGCTTCCTTCATCATACAAATAGGATGTTGATCTTGCTCCCCTTACAGGAACAGCAAGCCCAATGATGCAGATGAGAAACATTTATCATAGTCCAGTAAAGCATTTCTCAGTAATCAGAGTGAAATCAAAATGATGCCAAAATCCATTGGCATGGCAATGTCAAAGTAGGCCAGAGATACCCTATTTTCAGCCATTCAAGGCTAATAAGTTAACTACTTGTAGAGAGTTCTTGTTTATGATATACATGTATGTTTCTCTAATTGAGGAAAAAAACGTTCTTTTTTGCACAAACTTTAAAAATATTCTGTATGTAGTGTTCAGAGCTACCTAAAATATAACATTGCATTGCACCCTACATGTACCTACAGTTTTTGAACAATCTTACCAATTAGACAAGAACATGTCAAAAACAAGATCTTTCACCATGTAGTTTTTAAGTTATTACATGTAGCCTCAAGAGGTCATAAAGGAGTATCTTTTGGCCACAGTGCCCTCAATTTGTTCATTATCTAAGTAAACCGTATACAAATTTGAACAAAAAGTGTTCTTTAACAATATTGGTGTAGCTGTGATAGAACACGAAAGACAGGCATGTCTAAACCTAAAACTACAACGATCAGGAATAAATAATATGGCAACAACATTAGATTATTAAACTGAGTGAATGATCTCGAAGTATGTTACAGTCTAATAGGTACATGTATTGTAAAAGCTCTATTAAACCCTGGGGGAGGGGTGGGGCCGGGGTTGCTTATTTATTTTCAAGACATTTTGAAAGGGAAGGGTCCTTATTAGAGAGCTGGGGGAAGGGGGCAGGCTTATTTCAACGCACAAATCAGGTAGTTTACATATAAAAGAAATAATTAAAAGTGGACTTTTCTATGTTTGAGTGCTTTTTAGTAACATTTCTCAGGGAAGGGTAGGCTTAACAAAAAGTGGGGCTTATTAAAAAAAAATTGAACTTCCGGATGGGGGCTTAAAAGAGACTAGGAGCTTAATAAAGCTTTTATGGTATATGAACAGCTTTACCAAATTTAAATAAAGTTGCTGGGTGTTATTGATCAGGCTCCCAAAGATTATGAATATAATATATTTTATGTATTGTCCGAAGACTGGTTCTCGCTAGCGTTAGGAAGCATTAGAAAGCTAGACATTATTAGAGTACTGTAGGACATTTTCAATAAGGACAGTAGGGACATATATGTGTATAAAGATTTTATCTGTACATGTAGATCATTATAAGTGATTTAAAAGTTGGTTCGCACACAGGAAGTTTGGAGAGTACGAAAGAGACATAACAAGCTTCTTGAGTGCTCTCCAAACTTCCCAAGTGGTTTCATAAATCGATACACGCACAGCTTAAAGCATGAACCAATTCTTTTACAGTAGAACCCCGATATAACGATATGCCAAGGGAGCAGTAAAATATATCGTTATATCGAGGTATCGTTATATCGAAACTCCCGATATAACGATATGACCGTGTAATAGCCGAAAATATCGTTTTATCGGGGTAAAACTAACATGTACTTTTTCACTGGATACAGAGGTTTAGAATAAAGTATCATTTTTGTATACCATCGTACAAAGCTGTTATCAGAAACGTTCGAGATTACTCGATTACTGTTATGCTACTGGATTAAGTTCGATATTTTGCTTAAATTGTGACTGTGTACTGATAATATCGTAATATCGGGGAAGATTTTCCGTTCGGTACGCTAAATTCTCATCGTTATATCGAAGATCGTTTTATCGGGGTTTTGTCCCATACATTTTACTGTAACTTTTGCCGGGAATATTCATCGTTAAATCGGGAATATCGTTATATCGAGGATCGTTACATGTATATCGGGGTTCCACTGTATAATAGTATAGCAGCTACAAAGTTGTTCGTGAATCTCAGAATGTTTGCCGTTGTATGCTAACGATTAAGAATCTTCTATTTTACTGTGAAGACTATCGGAAAGTGAGCGACGGGAACTCGCAGCTAACAAAACTCGACAGAGCTAAAAATAATGCAACTGCAGACGTCATCTTCTGTACGCACGGCCGTGCGTATGTTGTGTTATACGCCATGATGGCTTTTAAGCTATCATGGTGCAAACAGTATAACCTGGTTTTAATGTTTGATGTTAGAAACATGTGGACAGTTTGCCCTGTAGGTGTGGTGATCCTGACAGAGACATTTGTACTTGCAAAAATGATATCTGCTTTACGACTGTGACACTAGTTTGTAAATGAAGTGAAAAAAGCAAGAGAACCCATTTTTTTATGTGGTTCTCCTAAAGATTGTTTTGATGCTGAGAAATGACGTGTTTCTGTTGTAGGTCAAATTAGTTTCAGATTAAATTCGTTTCCAACCTACGTAGGTTGGACTGTTTCAACTTGAATATAACACTCTTACAATGACATATTAAAATACCCATTTATTATTTTAACTTGTTTTCAGTGACATAAGAGTGTTATCTTCAGATTAAAACATATTTAACCTGAAAACCAATATGGGCTACCACATTTCCATCACCAGTAGCTTGACGCTGTGTATGTCTTTTCTTTTGTAGAGCCAAAGCGCAATGCACGACAAGAGCGTCGTTTCACCTGGCAATCTGAAGAAACGTGCAACAGCTAAATCGAAAGAGACACCGTTTAAATGTATTCACTGTTTCAAGTGTTTCAGCACTGCAGGAAATCTCAAAACTCATGAAATGATACACAGAAACGAAAAGCCTTTTAAATGTAACCACTGCGACAAGTCTTTTAATCAGCAAGCAAGTTTACAACGTCACATAAGAACACACACTGGAGAGAAACCTTTTGATTGTAAACAATGTGGCAAGTGTTTTCGGCATGTGGAAACTCTGCGTCAGCACGTACGAACTCATACAGGAGAGAAGCCGTTTGAATGCAAACATTGTGGCAAGTGTTTTGGACATTCCACGGCCTTTCGAGTACATCAAAGAATACATACAGGAGAGAGGCCTTTTAAATGTAAGGAGTGTGGCAAGTGTTTTAAGCAGTCAGGGCAGCTACACCTGCATCAGCAAATGCATGCAGGGTTGAAGCCTTTTGAATGTGACCACTGTGGCAAGTGTTTTTATTTGGCCGGAAATCTAAAGCAACATAAAAGAGTGCACACAGGAGAACGGCCTTTTGAATGTTACGTGTGTGGCAGGTGTTTTGGTCACAGAACAAGTTTAAAGTTACATGAAAGAATCCACACAGGAGAGAAACCTTATGGATGCAACCATTGTGGCAAGTGTTTCGGTCGATCTAAATATTTGAAGCGACATGAAAAAACTCACAGCACGGGCAAGCCATCCAAGCGGCGTGGAAAGCATTTGAACTCCTTCCCTAATAGAACTACATGTATTAACTCGGGAAAAACTCCTTTAGAATGCCAACAGTGTTACAAGTGTTTCAGCACTGCAGGAAATCTCAAAAAACATGAAATGATACACAGAAACGAAAAGCCTTTTAAGTGTAACCAGTGTGACAAATGCTTCAATCAGCAAGCAAGTCTAACGCGTCATATAAGAACACACACTGGAGAGAAGCCTTTTCAATGTAACCAGTGTGGCAAGTGTTTCCGGCATGTGGAAACTCTGCGCCAGCACGTACGAACACACACAGGCGAGAAGCCGTTTGAATGCGAACAGTGTGGCAGGTGGTTTAGACAATCCACGGCTCTCCGAGTACATCAAAGAATACATACAGGAGAGATGCCTTTTAAATGCAAGGAGTGTGGCAAGTGTTTTAGGCAGTCAGGGCTGCTCCATCTGCATCTAAGAGTGCACACATGACAGAAGGAAAGCCTTTTGATTGTTACCACTGTGGCAAGCGTTTTAGCAAATCTGAAGATCTGAAGAGACGTACAGTCATAAACGCACAACTCGGAGATACCTCGGAAGATTAGAAATCAGTGAACCTCCTTCAGAAAAAAACATGCGTGATCAATTATTTATTTAACTAATCAGGCTTCACGACGCGCAATGAAGACGTGGCAATGAAATGTTGCACCAAAAAAACTTTGCCAAACCAGACGTGCACAATGTGTAGTTTACGACGAATGGCAAAATATTTAAGTTGCGTAAATAGATAGATATGTGGTTGTGGAAAATGTTGCAGTACTTTTTTTTTAGTCTTGATAGGGCTGTTCGTCGTGTTCTTGTTCGTTTTTTAGCGTTTTGATAGGGTTGTGCATTGAACAATTAGCTTCTGTATTAGTTCAAACGTTTACACCACAACATTTTACGAAGCAAATATTATGACAACATATTTACCTCAAGGCATTGCTTCACTATACAGAACACTTGAACTTACACTACCACTGATGACGACCGTACGGTCGAAAACGTTTTGGTTTTTAGATCTTGAATTACATTTTAGCCTTTATTATACACAAAATTTAATACCACGATTTTGTAAAACCCGATATAATTATTCATTTTACAATGTACATTGAGTCTGCAAAGTAAAAAAAAAAAAAAAAAAAAATTAGCCTTTGTTTACAGATAGAAACCGTCAATAGCCCAATTTGGATATTTTAAAATTCAGCCTAAAACAATAGACATCACTACGAGGCTCCGGGGAATAAACCCCACAAACTCTATAGTTTAGTCCTCGGAGCCTCGTAGTGAGGTCTATTGTTTATGCTGAATTTTAATATATCGAAATTGGGCTATTCCCTCCCCTTCCTCTAGTGATAATTCTTTCTCGAAAATAACACTTCCCCTCCACTTCAATCAATATTTTTAATAGAGCAATAGAACAATGGCATTTCTACCGCCTGTAAATACAGTATCCGTATTCTGGAGCACGATTCGCATTTTGTGCCGTTGCTGTGTGCTCAGAGATTTTCGAGGTTCATTTAACGGCCACTGTCAGTAAAACAATGACTAGGAAGGGATGATAACCGTCTTACCAGGGACAACTTCTCTCTATACAAACAGGCCCTTAGGAAGTTAGGAGAGCACTGATAAAGTTGGAGTTGTTCTGTTTTCTCATCATCCATCAACTTTCCACATGCATACATCTACAAAACTAACTTGGATCGCATAACTATTCTTTCAGTCCCATAACAAACAAAAGACCAAAGAAAACTAAAAAATACGATAATCAAATACAAGAAAAAAGTTTAATAACACACGTTTAGAAGATTACAAATAACAGTTGGAAATGGAGCTGTAAGTTAGCTATAGCTGTAATATCAAACTATTCCTAATTTGTTTACATGTACAATTCCAATGTTGACAAGAAATCTCGACATAAGTATTGATGAAAAACTACCCACGATTACTAATATGACTAGTATCAATTACATGTACATACTAAAAAGACGTCAGACCTAGCAGGCACAATAGCTATACTAACTTAAGTTTGATGTTTTATCTTTAACCGAAAAAAGTAACTACTTTACAACGATATATCCTGTATTTCACCTATTTTAATATTTGTGAAAAACAATTGTTATATCGAAAATCCCTCAAAAGGTAAAAAAAAAAAAAAAGATCATCCCACCACTTCTAAACCTTCGAAAATCTACGAAACCTTTAAAAACATTACTTTTTCGAGCTAAATACTTTTGTTTAGCCTTTTAAAATAATTACAAAGAAATATACTACCACAGACATTCAATGATTACTTTTTAGAAAAGTAAACATCTACAATGGTATAACACGGGATTCGCAATGGGGCTACACATAAAAATAATGTCGTACGAAAAAGATTTTTTTAAATTTTACATGAAAGCCACTTGGAGGTATCGTAATGTGCAGAGATGAGGCAAGAAAAAACTCAGCGAAATACTTGCCAGACAAAAGAAAAGTGAACGAAAACAAAAACCACAGGCAAGTGTTTTCTCTACTTTCTTACCCTACTCAGTTCTTTGCAGCAAAAATATAATATAGCATTACTTCTTTTCCTATTGGATTCAGTAAGGTTCGCTTTTTATTTTCAGCTCTTCAATTCAGTTGTCATCGTACAAAGCATAAACGTCAGTACATGTCTCACCACTGTTATTATTCTCGGAATGATTTGCCAAGTCCTGTGAATACCATATTTGGAACTGTTGGCCAACTGATACAGTAAGCGAAATGGGAAGATAATTAAATACAAGAGTTTCGGAGTTAACATCAGCTGTATCAAGGTGATATCCATATGCTGGTGTATTACTAACTAAAACGTATTCTGCTAGTGGAAGGACAGTTCTGTTCATATAGGTTATCAAAGTCATAAGATTATTCATTCCAAACTTCATATTTAAGCAGCCCCAATAGGTTGATGCGTGCTGTTCGTTGCACTGCAAGGAACCACTTATATGAACGAGTTTAAAAGTGTGGATTTGTCCCTTTTCTTGGATTACAAAAGCCCCATAGTTGTCATCTTTAGCTCCAAAGCAGGCAGGTTCAATGTTGATCTTTTTCCAGTTATCTGAAAAGAATTTTGTTTAGGTTCTTGTTAATAACAGTCCTTCTATTTTTTTTATTCAGCTTTTAGGGTGGAAAAGAACTTTAACTGCAAGGGTGTTTAATTTATAGTGTTCAAGTGGTAACCCTATTCATAAACTGCTGTCATTTGTTTTCAACGTTTGGAATGTTATTTTGAGAGACGAAACTACTCCAAGTTTAAAAATAAACAAATAAATAGGTAAAAAAAAAATGGATGAACGACTGAACGGAAAACCAAACGAATGAACGAAGAAACCAACGAAGAAACAAATAATATAAATGACCGAACGAGCGAACGATTAAACGAACGAGCAAACTTAAGAGTTAACCAACCAACCAACCAACGAACGAACGAATTCGTAACGAGCGAACGAACGAACGAGAGAACAAACCGAAGAACAAACGAACGAACGAGAACGTCCTTTAGAGCTTTTTATCCATAGTCGTCCATTGGGTTATATCCTAAACCTCGATAGGAACACAGTACTAGCACGAGCTATTGACGTAACTTATGATGACACGAGCAGAGAGAGTTTATTTTGTGATAATTGCATTGTAAAATGAGCAATTTTCCTCTTTTTTATCGCCGTGTTTTTTAAAAGCAACAAACTATTTCTCTGTGTCACTATCGAGCTCCAGAAAAGCTAGAGGGGTTTGGGAGAACTCGAAAAAGCTGTGTCAGCACTTGTCTGCCGCTCGCTCTCCCATGGCAATTCTTGTTCTCCCAAACTTTCACTAATGCACGGCTTCTTTATCATAAATTTTTACCTTTTTCGCATTGTTCTCCTGTGTAACCAGGCTTGCAATCACACAAATATCTCTTGTCTGTAAATCCATTCAGGCAAGTTCCATTATGACTGCAGGGGCTACTGGAGCACGGATTCTGGAACATGGAAGGTAATGAATATATTGAATGATTTCTCTCAACGTTGCCTACTCTTCTAAAAAAACTAAAATTATTTTCCACTTCTAGTGTATACCTCGGTACTTCTGTAGACAAAGCCTTCTCGCGGTATAAGATCATCAGGGTGTTGAGTGTTGTCAGAATCACTAAGTTCGCACACCCTTCTGTCATTTATCGGTGGACCAAGGTTGAATGACACACAGCGACTTTCCATCGTACAAAGATCTTTACAAGATGCATATATTCCTATGGAAAGGTTTTTCAATATGTGACCTTGAAGAGCAAAGCCTTGAATTGGTGGGGTAAACTTGAGGTGACGGCATAGATCTGTAATGTTGAGGACAAAAAAATATAGTGTAGTTAAAATACTGCCTTCATGTGAACAGAACGGTATCAGAAAAATTATAGTTAATTTGAGAAAGAAATTGGGGCACCTTACCTTAGAAGACTAAGATTTCACCTTGAAACAATAGAGCCTTTTGTTTTCGGAGGGACGAAAATGCTGTCTTTTTATCGATTTTTAGGTATTAAGGGAAACGCTACTTGCTGGAAATTGTGAAAGGAATCTTAATTCTTTTTAACAGAGTTATTTCAAAGTGTTTATTCAACGGAGTTTATTGGAAAAGGTATGTTGTAAATTCGGGAAAAACTCTGTTACCTAACATTTTTGCAGCTTTGAGTATTTAGCTAAAAAATCTAAACAGAAGATAACTTTTACGGTGGCAAAATTGCTATAAGAAAGAAGTTTATAAGTGAAGCTTCTGTTATGACTGTTTAAGGAAGTCACGTTTAAATTATCCCAAATAAATTCGGTTTCACAAAAGGTGAGACGTGGGAAAGTTATATATGTTGATATAATAAATCGAACAGGTATAAGCTGCTCCTAAAATATTAATTTACTCTTAAATTTTTGCCAATGACAAGACATATAAACAAAATTGTGTGGATTTTTTTTACTTGTTTATGGTTTAGTTATTTCTTCATTTTTTATGAATAAAAAACAAGCCGCTGGGTTTCTTTAATGTTTTTTTTATGAGCACAACAATACAGTTGATAATGTTTACATAAATAAGATCCTTTGTCCAAAGATCTTGAAGATTGCTATTAAATTGTTACACTTATTGTGTCTTTTGTCAGTTGCGTTTTATTTTGTGTCCATCCCGTAGCCTGGTTTAGATTAAATTTTTCTCCCATTAATTTTAAACTAAATTCTTGTGTGTCAAAGTCCGCAACAAATTTTACAGAGAATGAAAACACAACAGGACATTTGAAGCAAACCTATACTCTTAAATTTGATGAGTAAAATAAATTAAATCAGTTCGCCAGGTGTCTTAATTTTGGACTGTGAATATCTCATAAAAGATTCTGAATCAAGGTTCGACCTTCCCTTTCTTCTTTAAAAAAAATATTTTATTTTGCGCTTGCATCGTTCTAGAAGAAAACTCTACGATTAAAATATTTAAGCTTGTAGCTTGTCTTAAGCAAACCATACTTCTGGTAAATGTTTTTTCCCTCCATAGCCAAACTAATAATAAAATAATACAAGTTGAAAAGAGAAGTTTCGCAGCTGCCAAGCTTACGTTAACTTTCAGTCTATAGAGTTATTTTCTTTCATTATCTCCTTTTTATGATGACCTACATAACTGTTTTAAATCATAAGGCTTTGCTATACTTTTCCCAAAAACCGGCGCAGTAGATTATTATTATTGAATTATTGTTTATATTAGCACAAGAACGTTCTGATTTCTCTCTAGTCGAGCTTTTTAATTATAATTCAGTTTGAAAAGTACTTAATCTGTGCTTGCATTTTAATTTTTACAAAAGTAGTTATCAGCCATGATGAGAAAAACTGAAATCTAACTGTCTTAAAAGCGGTTTCTTCTCCCATAGCATCGACAAGTTTACTTGGAACAGTGTGATGTATAACAAAAAATAACCAAACTTACCTCGCACACTCTGGCAATTTCCATTTGTAACCAACACTAGAAATAAAAGGAAACCAACTGGGAACCTCCAGAGGCTTTTGGAATAGATCAGAACACGAACGATCTTCATACCTAAAGCTTTAGAAAGGTTTATGCACAAAGCAATGAATTTTGAAAGTCCGAAATGAAATAAATAATTTAAAAGCTCCAGAATTTATCTCACTGTCAATCACGCAACGTATCAAAAGTAAACTTTGTATTGTCTGTAAACATTCCTTTTAAATTGCGTATAAAAATAAACAATTACCTACAAGGATTTTTCCTATAGATGGAAAACGTTGAAGACTGCGCTCGACCCTAGTGTCCCATATGCATCAGGCTGGAGCTTACCCGGTTTTCAGAAGCATGAAGCCACTGACTGGGAGTAGTTCTACTCCTTCTTGGAAAGGGATGCTAGTCCATCGTAGGGCTACCCCAGCATTAAATTCGCCGACACCCATTTATTCACCTGGGTGGAGAGAGGCACTATGAGAATAGGGTGTCTTGCCGAAGAACACTGACGCAATGCCCCGGTTAGGGTTCGAACCCGGACCGCTCATGCGAACAGCAATCCATTATGCCTCCGCGCTTCCTTATACAAAATGACTGGGAACCTCCAGAGGATTTTGGAATAGATCAAACCACGAACGACCTTCAAACTTAAAAACCTTTTAAAACGTACAAGCAGTGAAGCAATGAATTCAGAAAGTCCGAAATGAAATGAAATGCGTAGTACTAACCGCAACTTCAGTTTTTGTATTATAAAGCACTGTCTCTACAGTAGTCCAATTTCGATTTATTAAAAATCTTCCCTGGGTCTGACGCTTTGTGGAATGACAAACAAAACAAAACAGCTATTTATTCATCCCTGTACCAAAATGTAATTTTTGTTTAATCTTAAAGTCTCTCGAGTTAAAGTTTGAAAATTATATTGAAACAGTATTCATTTATATGCTCCTTCACTTGATCGATAAACAAACTGTGAGGGTAAAGTGTCCAAGAACCCAAGAGCACAGCATAAAGGCAAAGTTTGGATGGAACGCCCAACTCAACCTTTAAGTCAGAAGTATAATGCACTAACCATGTAGCCTGAACTTCATATGAATTCCTCTGGTTGAGCGCCCCCGAAAAAAAAGACTTTTTCTCGGGAGCGCGCAACCGAAGGAAGACGTCTAACATTCAGGCAACTACTCACAAGCCTTACCGTCATATTCTTTAATAACATAATAATAACATAAGACAGGATAATTATGCCACTGATATAAGGTGTATTTGTTTAAAAAACAAAACACCACATACAGGATCGAACTACGCATTTGTTTATAGACATAGAAACGACACACCGAACTGAAGGATGTATGGTGTCAACGAAACAAGAGACCAAAATGGAAGATTAGGTAAGTGTCTGCATCTTTATTAAAATAACTCAGTAATTGTCTACTCAGAAAAAGCTTTTTTATTCCGTCATTCATGTTTGCCACAATACCAGTAAATACATATATTAGATCATAGAAAAGCTATCATTTCGTGGTCTCGTGATACATGAAGGTGTTCTAATCATTACCTGTTAATTGATTGACACGTTTGGGAACCTAACATCACGCAGAAGTGAAAGAAACAATTAATGCTAAAGAAGCTTTGCCCGTGGGTAGTCTGGGTAGGGGAGCAATGTGGACGATAAGTACCGTAACCGAATAAACGCCGGGTCTCCAAGGTTTAGTTAAAAATAGGCCTCTAAAGTGTTTATTTAAGGTCTAATAAGCTGTAGCTTTATCAGCCAGATACATTTTTGTCAAAATCAACGAATAAAAACCGTTGCTAAATGAAATCCGGCCTCGAATAAACTGCAGGGGTCAAATAAACGCCGGGTCCATTGGGTCAAGTTTGTAATAAACGCCGGGGGCGTCTAATCGAGAAAATACGGTACTGTCCCGTACTCACATGATATCTGAAACAATGAGAATCCAGTCAGCGAGTGGCTTTGTGACGATAGGTTTTTTGGCTGCACGCACACTTTTGGATTTTATCGGGCAAGACTCTCTTAGTATTATCTTTCAAGCATCGCTTGTCCCTCTATGTTCAACGTATGTCTGATTGAAAAAAATATAAACTATACGACTTAACGGAATTATGGGAAGACTGAATTAGCGTCACCGGAGAATAATTGACACCCAATACTTTTTTGTGTTATTTAAAGTTCCAAACACTCGAAAACAATAGCTGCGGTTACACCACCCTAGGTAAACTTGATTTACACAGTAGAATTTTCTCTAGGTAAAATTAGCTAGGGTGTTATCTACCTAGGAAATGAAGGTTACACGTACCTAGAAACTTCAAGGGGTTAATTACGCGAGAATATTAAATACGCAGGGCTCTGAATTTTTGAGTTGCGAGAATAAACACGACTATATATAGAAATTTCTATTTTTGACACACATAAAAGAGAAAACGCATTCCCAAGCATTCTTCTACTCACAACCAAGGTCGCCGGAAAAGGCTAGAGGCCATCTTCAATGATCGTTCAGACGCACACGGTGCGCCTGACAAAAGGCTAATTACTGAGACGGTCATGCACTGCACGTGTACTGTCCAAACAGTCCAGACAGTCCAAAATAAACTACAATTTGCGATTTTTGGTGTCGATCTTAAAACAAGTAACGTCTCGCCACCAAGACCGAACCAAACATACAAGCTAAGAAAGTTTTAAAACCAACTTCACTCATACTAATCATGCAAGTATAAATTTCCCTTGCTTTAATTCAGAAAATCGGTTAAGGAAAGTAGTGAGTTTTTTATCTATACAAGAGAATACTTAGTGCAAAAATGTGGGTTGGTTAAACGATATTAAACCTCAAATGTTCCCGTTTACCAATACTATATGTTACTGCGATGAACGAAAGTAAAAAATGAACCGTGAGGCACTTATTCATTTATTTGGCTGAACGGGCAGTTTTCAGGTGAGTTTCGCTATTCTTAATAACAGTCAAGCAGTGGCAAGTGTGCAGCTATTTTTCTCGTGTTTCTCAATCAAGGTTCAATTTTCCCCTCTCAGCTTTTGAATTCAGTTTTCATCGTAAAAAGCATAAACATCAGTACATGTCTGCCCACCGTTATTATCCTCTAATTCATTTGTCAGGTCCTGTGCATACCATATTTGGAACTGCTGGCCAGTTGATACAGACATGGGAATGGGAAGTTTGTTAAATACAAGAGTTTCTGAGTTTACGTCAACTGTCTCGAGAAGATATCTATATTTTGATCCACTAGTATGTACGTATTCTGCAAGTGGAAGGACAGTTTTATTCACGTATGTGATCAAAGTCATGAGAGTATCATTTCCATAATTCAGAGAAGGACATCCCCAATTGGAGGGTGGGACCTCTGTGGCACAAATCAAGGAACCATTTCTATGAATGAGTTTGAAAGTGTAGATTTGACCGTCTTCTTGGATTGTAAAAGTACCGTATTTGTCACCTCGAGTTCCAAAGCAAACTGGATCAGTGGTGATCTTTCTCCAATTCTCTGAAAAGAAGTTCGTTAAAGTTTTTCAATAACAGGAAATTTAAGTAAAAGTTACAATTAGAAACTGAACTTTTATTCGTAAACCTTATTTCCTATTGTAATCCCCTTTTTACTTGTAAATTAACAGACTAAAATAGGTAAAAACGTAAGAATCTACAGAAATATTGTATAAAAGTAAGATTTTCACCTCTTTCGCATTGTTCTCCTGTGTAACCAGGCTTGCAATCACACAAATATCTCTTGTCTGAAAATCCATTCAGGCAAGTTCCATTATGACTGCACGGACTACTGGAGCACGGATTCTGGAACATAGAAGGTAATAAAAATATATTGAATGATTTCTCTCAACGCTGCCTACTCTAGATCTTCTAAAAAAATGAAACTAAAAATTATTTTCCACTTCTAGTGTATACCTCGGTGCTTCTGTAGACAAAGCCTTCTCGCGGTATAAGATCATCAGGGTGTTGAGTGTTGTCAGAATCACTTAGTTCGCACACCATTCTGTCATTTATCGGTGGACCAAGGTTGAATGACACACAGCGACTCTCCATCGTACAAAGATCTTTACAAGATGCATATATTCCTATGGAAAGGTTTCTTAACATGTGACCTTGAAGAGCAAAGCCTTGAATTGGTGGGGTAAACTTGAGGTGACGGCATAGATCTGTTAATGTTGAGGACAAAAATAATTTATAATACATGTAGTTAAAATACTGCCTTCATGTGTAACAGAAGAGGATCATAATTATAAGTTCTTCAACAAATTCAGAATTTCGTTAAGGGAAAACTAAATAGCAAAACAATTAACTATTGACTGAGACCTGAAAAGGTGATAACGAGTAGCGATTCAGGGAAATATTTAAAAAAATCGCATTGTAGTAAATTTGAGATTCAGGATTGTGTTTTCAGTAGCACCTGTTTCATCACTGAGATGTCACTAATGTCCTCAACATGAAAACAATACTGCTTTTTGTTTTCGAAGGGACGAAAATATTGTTTTAATTAAGAGAAAAACTGCTTGTTGGGATGTTTGAAAGGAATTTTAATTCCCAACGGAGTTTATTTCGAGGGGTTTATTTAACGGAGTATATTTTTGACAAAAGTATGTTGAAATTCGAAAAGTAAACTCCGTTACCTAACATTTTGCAGCATCGAGTATTTAGTTAAAAACATCAGAAAATAGCCACGTTTGTGAGTGAAGCCTAAGTTAACAAGGAAGTTGCTTTTTGACTGTCCTAAACAAATTCGGTTGCGGTACAGTGTGAGTCTTTGGAAAGATATACTAAACAATAATTAAAAATAAACTAGTAGATTTTTTACCAATAACGATTTCTTCACTTAACCAAGCGCCTGCAGGTATCCTAAAATTTTCTTATGATCACAATAATACAGTTAATCATGTTTAGAGGGCCTGTTAACAGAGTCTTGTAGCTAAGTTGATGATTTTTGTTTTGTGCCTATCCCGTAGACTAATTCAGTTTTTTCTTCCATTTTGAAACTAAGGCTGACGTGTCAAAATTCCGCAGGAAACTCTGCAGCGTGATTATGAAAACTGAAAACGCAACACGGGACGCTAGAAACAATTCTACACTCTTGAAATTTGTAATTGATGAGTAAAGTTAAATTAAAATTACACAAGTTCGCCAGGTGTCTTAATTTTGGGCTGTGAATATCTCAGAAATCAGGTCTAACAAATTTAAGTCAAGGTTCGACCTTTTCATGCTTCAAGATTTTACACGGCGAAAAATAGCACCGGCTGGTGTAGGTTTGTACTGTCGTGAATTGTAATAAACGTCGTGAATTGTAATACCTGTCGTAAATTGTAATAACAGTTGTCGTGATTTGTAATAGCTGTCGTAAATTGTAATAACAGTTGTCGTAAATTGTAATAATGCACCTATCGCAAATTGTAATAACATACTGTCGTAATTTGTAATACGCCGAGCTGTCGTAAATTGTAATAGCACATTGCCGTGTTTTGTAATAACCAGTATTATCATATATTATTTTGCCATTTAACTCTGGAAATCTATTTATCTATTAATTGCAAGCATTTCACAGCGAAGGGAGTCAGTAAGAGGTTCCGGTATTCTTTTTAATAAAAATGTGCATTAGAGTGATTTCATTTAACCCGTGAAACACTATCTACCAGTCAGTGCGTAATAGTATACAAAAGAAAACAATGGAATAAGTGTCTAATAGTATCAAAAAGTGTAATAACTAACGGGTTTAGTGAAATCACTCTATTTTGATTAAACTTAAGGAACTATGTCATGGATTTTAGCCAGAATTAGGCATCGGAAATGACCACCAAGTTCGGTAAAATATAATAATAGCCCCTAAAACAGTGAAGGAACATTTCAATAATGTAATCAATAATCTTGTAATCCCCGGTTCAAGACCTGCCTCTGCCACTAGCTGGATTTGTTTTTCGGTTGTCCCGAGTTCAAACCCTCGACCACGCTTTGTATATAGCCAACTGGTCTGCCCCCTGCCAGTTGGGATTTTTAACCTTGTTATGTTTATTTAAAAATATTTGTTTCCAATGTTTCAGTGGCATGCCTGTAAACTAGCTATCTCGTTGAGATATGAAGCTAAGTGCATGACCACTATAAACATATATTTTTTTATTTTTTTATTTTTTTTTTTAGCAAATACAAAAGAAGGTACGGATGGCCAAAAGTGATAAAGATTGAATCTGATTGCAATATGGGTTTTTTGAAATATTATTGGGCTGAACAGTTTTCAATAACGCCTGGGAGACAAATTTGGTTGCAATGCAATGAAGCTATGGTTTTGTCATTTGGATGCATAGGAGTAATTGCTTTGCAAACATGAAAGTTTCATAGCAAGTATTTGGCAAAACTTAAAAAATAAACTTAACTCAGCCGTGACACAGTTCCTTTAAAGAAGGTAATATTTGAAATAAAACCCATTATCCACTTTAAAAAATAAAGACCAGTGACTTGTAAGGGACCGAATAGAGAAATTACAATGAAAACTTTCGTTTCCCTTTATGTGCTTTGCTGCAAATTTGTTCCAGTGAGAAGATTAATAATGTTGGATAGCCCTCAAGACGATATCAAGCAGTAAAATAAATTTATGCCACGCGTTCTTTAACTGTTATTCCTTATAGATAACGAAAATGAGATTTCTCAATGATTTTTTTCCTAATTCTTATTTCAGGGCTGTAACTAGCAAGAGCCAAGACGAGGCACTTGCCTTGTCTAAATTTTTACCCAAAATTAAAAACAAAATATTTTTCTCAAGAAATAACTCATGAAAAATGTCTCTGAAAGAGATTCATAGCTTCTAGATTTCAAATTTTCTGGAGGGCATGCCCCACAAACCCACTAGCAAGATCTTGTCTCGTTTATGGCAATGGTCTGGTTACGGACCTGCATTTTATAGAATTATTACAAAACACGGCAATTTGTTATTACAATTTACGACAGCTCAGAGTATTACAAATTACGGCAGTGTGTTATTACAATTTGCGATAGGTGCATTATTACAATTTACGACAACTGTTATTACAATTTACGACAGCTATTACAAATCACGACAAATGTTATTACAATTTACGACAGTACATAGGTTGTCTTTTAATACGACATAGCTAACCATTAGTTTGGACAATGATTTATTTTCTATCTCAATAGCCAAGCTACTAACAAAATAGAACAAGCCGAAAAGATAAGTTTCCCAGACTTATGATGATCTACCACACTTTTAGGAACTCTCTTTGGAAGAGAATTTTTAAAGAACAGCAGCTTTTAAATCATTTTATTTTGTAATTTAGTTACACTTTTACTCTTTTTACCTTTTTAATATTTTATCTCGTATTTCTTGTATTTTTATTCGTAATATTTCATAGTTTATCCATAGTTTTAATATTCGTATTGTTCTGTGTATTTTTATATTTTATTGTAAGTAATTATTGAGGGCCACTGGTTTGTTAGTGTTTTTATGCTATTTTAGTGCTACCCTCGTTAAATAAAGACTTTACTTACTTACTTACTTACCAGCGTTTTTCAAGTCAAAAAGTTTTGCTATAACATTGTTAAAATTAAAAGAAAACTCAGATTTCTTTCACGTCAAGCATTGAAATGTTTACTAGGAGTAGTGTGATGTATAACAAAACAAATATATCTAAACTTACCTCGCACGCTTTGAAAGTTGCCATTTGCAATTATAACCAAAACTAGAAATAAAAGAAAACCAACTGGGAACCTCCAGAGGCTTTTGGAATAGATCAGATCACGAACGATCTTCATACTTTACAAAAGTTAAAGCAATGAAGCAATGAATTCAGAAAGTCTGAAATGAAATGAATAATTTAAAAGCTCTAGAAATTATATTTCTGTCAATCACACAACTAATTAAAAGTAAAACTCGATAGGACTTTTAAACAATGTGTAATTATAAAAAATTCCCCACAAGGATTTTACCTATAAATTGAAAACGCTCGACATTAATATAAATGATCTTAAATGCGTAGTATACTAACCATAAATATTGTTTTATTTTCTCCTTACCACAGATGACATGATTAAATCTTACATGTATGAACTGGCTACAATAGGTTTTTCGGCTGCACGAAAAAGATAAGAAAGGGATGAGCTAATTCCTACGGTGGCCTGGAAGGGACATCGACTTCTTTTTTTATTCGCGACTTCTTTTTTTCTTCGCGACTTCTTTTTTTATCTGCGACTTCGTTTTTCCATCCGCGACTTCTTTTTTCCATTCGCGACTTCTTTTTTTATCCGCGACTTCTTTTTAAAATTTACATATTATTCCCAGTCCGCGGCTCTTCTTATTGAATCATGTGGTGCCAAAGTAACGCAACGAACAAAGGAGGTAAAAATTCCTAAACATCGAGCTCAAAATAATGCAAGAAGCATAACCTGAAACCAACTTTCAGCTTTTTCATAGTAAAGCTGAAACAGTCTCTGGCGTAACCGGACCAAGATAATCCGTGACAAGACAATACATCTTGCAACATTATTGATTAAAAATGCCGGGCCTGGCGTCAATAAAATACAAGAAGTTTACATTTTCACGGAACATTTCAGATCTTGTCCTTCCAGGGCTGACATTTTGAGAACTTAAAGCATATCTTGCAAATAGAATTCAGCCAAAACAAACTAAACTAGCACAACTTGTGCCAACTTGTGGCAAAGTGCAGATTTAGAGGTGTCATTTTTAAAACTCTACAAACGGAAACCACGCAGCGCGGACTAATGACCTCTAGACACTCCCTTGGCCACAATGCAATCTTGCGGCCCTTATGCCTCCAAATAAAAACAGTACCCTAAGAGAGAAGTCAGAAGCAAATAAGGTCAAAAGACCGAATTTAAACATTTAACGGCAAATGTTCTAATGTCACGAACCTAGGAGTCGTGTAGGCCCGTCACCTTTATTTATTTACCATTGTTCGTTCCCCTCCGTGTCTGTCCGACCATCGCTTGCCGTCGCCATATTGCTGAGCCCGCAGTCCGCTCAAGACAGGAAAAAGAACTCGCGGATCGAAAAAAAAAAGTCGCGGATGGAAAAAAAGAAGTCGCGGATGAATAAAAGAAGTCGCGAAGAAAAAAAGAAGTCGCGAATAAAAAAAGAAGTCGATGTCCCTTCCAGGCCACCGTAGGAATTAGCTCATCCCCTTCTTATCTTTTTCGTGCAGCCGAAAAACCTATTGTAGCCAGTTCATACATGTAAGATTTAATCATGTCATCTGTGGTAAGGAGAAAATAAAACAATATTTATGGTTAGTATACTACGCATTTAAGATCATTTATATTAAGAGGGTCCTGAAGGGGGGGGGGGGGGGGGGAGGTAAAAAATCCCATTTCCCAGCCCAAATTTTGCCCAAATCCCATTTCCCAGCCCATTTTTTTGTCCAAATCCCATTCCCGGTAGTAAAATTCCCAGTGTATGGAAAATCGGGCTTAAGCGTAATATATTTGTTGTTTTGATTGTCCTAAATGTATTCCACTCCCTGAACTCTCCCTTCGGTGAACCCAGGCACAGGCGTCATTGAGCGAGTCCAGAAATATTGACCTGCATGCGCATTCTCAGAAATCTGTCAGCCACACCCTCCTCCCCCCCAAAAAAGGGGGGAAGCTGAAGAAACCAAACCATAATCGACAGCACCTTTGGAAACGCACGCACAGATGTTAAATTTAAAAATTTAGTACTTGTGGGTTTATTACCTATTTATTACGGCTTTAGACAAAGGTTATGACAATTTTTCTTGCAGATGTCGAGCTAATTTGTTGCGTAGTTGAATTTTTCATTTTAACGAGCTATTTTTACCCTATCGCACACGTTGCATGTAAGAAACGCCACACGTCTCTGTGGTTTTTCATTGGTTTGTTTTAAGCATGCACATGCAAGTTATCCTAGACTGTCCCTTCTCGCACCTGGGAGAGAAGAAGGAATAGTTCAGGGAATGGACTATCCAAAATCATGTTCTGCTTGTTATATTATCACCAATGCTGTTGAGAACATCACTTTTCATTTGTTCGTTTGTCTTGTAGAGAATGATAGAAATTTTCAGTAGCTTTAACTAAAGCTATCAAGTTTTTATCCCTTACTTACCACTACCCTGCAAAAATTACTATCACTTCCTTTAAATATTCCATTTGTGCCCATGCTCAGTCATAGCAGTTCTGCTGAGTAACTTTTAAAATTACTTACACAGAAATTGATCGACACTTGATGGACACTCGTGCAGTGTAGTGGTTTCGTTTCAGAGTTAATTTTCAGCGTCTTAGCTATTCTATGCCGGACTATAGAGCGTAAAATATGCAGGTTTAGTCATGTACTGACATGCTTCCCATTCCCATTTTTTGTTTCGAATCCCAGTCCCAGTTACCTAAATCCCATTTTCCCAGTGAAAATATAGGCAAATCCCAGTCAAAATAGGCAAATCCCAGTTCCCATTTTACCCCTTCAGGACCCTCTATTAATGTCGAGCGTTTTCAATTTATAGGTAAAATCCTTGTGAGAAATTTTTTTTAATTACACATTGTTTAAAAGTCCTATCGAGTTTTACTTTTAATTAGTTGTGTGATTGACAGAAATATAATTTCTAGAGCTTTTAAATTATTCATTTCATTTCAGACTTTCTGAATTCATTGCTTCATTGCTTTAACTTTTGTAAAAGTTTTAGGTATGAAGATCGTTCGTGCTCTGATCTATTCCAAAAGCCTCTGGAGGTTCCCAGTTGGTTTTCTTTTATTTCTAGTTTTGGTTATAATTGCAAATGGCAATTTTCAAAGCGTGCGAGGTAAGTTTAGATATATTTGTTTTGTTATACATCACACTACTCCTAGTAAACATTTCAATGCTTGACGTGAAAGAAATCTGAGTTTTCTTTTAATTTTAACAATGTGTTATAGCAAAACCTTTTGACTTGAAAAACGCTGGTAGATCATCATAAGTCTGGGAAACTTATCTTTTCGGCTTGTTCTATTTTGTTAGTAGCTTGGCTATTGAGATAGAAAATAAATCATTGTCCAAACTAATGGTTAGCTATGTCGTATTAAAAGACAACCTACACCAGCCGGTGCTATTTTTCGCCGTGTAAAATCTTGAAACATGAAAAGGTTGAACCTTGACTTAAATTTTTTAGACCTGATTTCTGAGATATTCACAGCCCAAAATTAAGACACCTGGCGAACTTGTGTAATTTTAATTTAACTTTTCTCATCAATTACAAATTTCAAGAGTGTAGAATTGTTTCTAGCGTCCCGTGTTGCGTTTTCAGTTTTCATAATCACGCTGCAGAGTTTCCTGCGGAATTTTGACACGTCAGCCTTAGTTTCAAAATGGAAGAAAAAACTGAATTAGTCTACGGGATAGGCACAAAACAAAAATCATCAACTTAGCTACAAGACTCTGTTAACAGGCCCTCCAAACATGATTAACTGTATTATTGTGATCATAAGAAAATTTTAGGATACCTGCAGGCGCTTGGTTAAGTGAAGAAATCGTTATTGGTAAAAAATCTACTAGTTTATTTTTAATTATTGTTTAGTATATCTTTCCAAAGACTCACACTGTACCGCAACCGAATTTGTTTAGGATAATTAAAAAGCAACTTCCTTGATAACTTAGGCTTCACTCACAAACGTGGCTATTTTCTGATGTTTATAACTAAATGTTAGGTAACGGAGTTTACTTTCCGAATTTCAACATACTTTTGTCAAAAATATACTCCGTTAAATAAACCCCTCGAAATAAACTCCGTTGGGAATTAAAATTCCTTTCAAACATCCCAACAAGCAGTTTTTCTCTTAATTAAAAAACAATATTTTCGTCCCTTCGAAAACAAATTTAAGCAGTATTGTTTTCATGTTGAGGACATTAGTGACATCTCAGTGATGAAACAGGTGCTACTGAAAACACAATCCTGAATCTCAAATTTACTACAATGCGATTTTTCTAAATATTTCCCTGAATCGCTACTCGTTATCACCTTTTCAGGTCTCAGTCAATAGTTAATTGTTTTGCTATTTAGTTTTCCCTTAACGAAATTCTGAATTTGTTGAAGAACTTATAATTATGATCCTCTTCTGTTACACTTGAAGGCAGTATCTTAACTACATGTATTATATTTTTGTCCTCAACATTACAGATCTATGCCGTCACCTCAAGTTTACCCAACCAATTCAAGGCTTTGCTCTTCAAGGTCAAATGTTAAGAAACCTTTCCATAGGAATATATGCATCTTGTAAAGATCTTTGTACGATGGAGAGTCGCTGTGTGTCATTCAACCTTGGTCCACCGATAAATGACAGAATGGTGTGCGAACTAAGTGATTCTGACAACACTCAACACCCTGATGATCTTATACCGCGAGAAGGCTTTGTCTACAGAAGCACCGAGTTATACACTAGAAGTGGAAAATGTTTTTTAGTTTCATCTTCTTAGAAGAGTAGGCAACGTTGAGAGAAATCATTCAATATTTTTATTACCTTCCATGTTCCAGAATCCGTGCTCCAGTAGCCCTTGCAGTCATAATGGAACTTCCTGAATGGATTTACAGACAAGAGATATTTGTGTGATTGTCAGCCTGGTTACACAGGAGAACAATGCGAAAAAGGTAAAAATTTATGATAAAGAAGCCGTGCATTAGTGAAAGTTTGGGAGAACAAGAATTGCGATGGGAGAGCGAGCGGCAGACAAGTGCTGACACAGCTTTTTCGAGTTCTCCCAAACCCCTCTAGCTTTTCTGGAGCTCGATAGTGACACAGAGAAATAGTTTGTTGCTTTTAAAAAACACGGCGATAAAATAGAGAAAAATTGCTCATTTTACAATGCAATTATCACAATATAAACTCTCTCTGCTCGTGTCATCATAAGTTACGTCAATAGCTCGTGCTAGTACTGTGTTCCTATCGAGGTTTAGGATATAACCCAATGGACGACAATGGATAAAAAGCTCTAAAGGACGTTCTCGTTCGTTCGTTCTTCGGTTTTTTCTCTCGTTCGTTCGTTCGTTCGTTCGTTCGTTACGAATTTGTTCGTTCGTTCGTTGGTTGGTTGGTTAACTCTTAAGTTTGCTCGTTCGTTTAATCGTTCGTTCGTTCGGTCAGTTATATTATTTGTTTCTTCGTTGGTTTCTTCGTTCATTCGTTTGGTTTTCCGTTCAGTCGTTCATCCATTTATTTTTTTACCTATTTATTTGTTTATTTTAAAACTTGGAGTAGTTTCGTCTCTCAAAATAACATTCCAAACGTTGAGAACAAATGACAGCAGTTTATGAATAGGGTTACCACTTGAACACTATAAATTAAACACTCTTGCAGTTAAAGTTCTTTTCCACCCTAAAAGCTGAATAAAAAAATAGAAGGACTGTTATTAACAAGAACCCAAACAAAATTCTTTTCAGATAACTGGAAAAAGATCAACATTGAACCTGTCTGCTTTGGAGCTAAAGATGACAACTATGGGGCTTTTGTAATCCAAGAAAAGGGACAAATCCACACTTTTAAACTCGTTCATATAAGTGGTTCCTTGCAGTGCAACGAACAGCACGCATCAACCTATTGGGGCTGCTTAAATATGAAGTTTGGAATGAATAATCTTATGACTTTGATAACCTATATGAACAGAACTGTCCTTCCACTAGCAGAATACGTTTTAGTTAGTAATACACCAGCATATGGATATCACCTTGATACAGCTGATGTTAACTCCGAAACTCTTGTATTTAATTATCTTCCCATTTCGCTGACTGTATCAGTTGGCCAACAGTTCCAAATATGGTATTCACAGGACTTGGCAAATCATTCCGAGAATAATAACAGTGGTGAGACATGTACTGACGTTTATGCTTTGTACGATGACAACTGAATTGAAGAGCTGAAAATAAAAAGCGAACCTTACTGAATCCAATAGGAAAAGAAGTAATGCTATATTATATTTTTGCTGCAAAGAACTGAGTAGGGTAAGAAAGTAGAGAAAACACTTGCCTGTGGTTTTTGTTTTCGTCCACTTTTCTTTTGTCTGGCAAGTATTTCGCTGAGTTTTTTCTTGCCTCATCACTGCACATTACGATACCTCCAAGTGGCTTTCAGGTAAAATTTAAAAAAATCTTTTTCGTACGACATTATTTTTATGTGTAGCCCCATTGCGAATCTCGTGTTATACCATTGTAGATGTTTTCTTTTGTAAAAAGTAATCATTGAATGTCTGTGGTAGTATATTTCTTTGTAATTAGTTTAAAAGGCTAAACAAAAGTATTTAGCTCGAAAAAGTAATGTTTATAAAGGTTTCGTAGATTTTCGAAGGTTTAGAAGTGGTGGGATGATCTTTTTTTTTTACCTTTTGAGGGATTTTCGATATAACAATTGTTTTTCACAAATATTAAAATAGGTGAAATACAGGATATATCGTTGTAAAGTAGTTACTTTTTTCGGTTAAAGATAAAACATCAAACTTAAGTTAGTATAGCTATTGTGCCTGCTAGGTCTGACGTCTTTTTAGTATGTACATGTAATTGATAACTAGTCATATTAGTAATCGTGGGTAGTTTTTCATCAATACTTATGTCGAGATTTCTTGTCAACATTGGATTTGTACATGTAAACAAATTAGGAATAGTTTGATATTACAGCTATAGCTAACTTACAGCTCCATTTCCAACTGTTATTTGTAATCTTCTAAACGTGTGTTATTAAACTTTTTTCTTGTATTTGATTATCGTATTTTTTAGTTTTCTTTGGTCTTTTGTTTGTTATGGGACTGAAAGAATAGTTATGCGATCCAAGTTAGTTTTGTAGATGTATGCATGTGGAAAGTTGATGGATGACGAGAAAACAGAACAACTCCAACTTTATCAGTGCTCTCCTAACTTCCTAAGGGCCTGTTTATATAGATAGAAGTTGATTAGGCCTTTGAGAACTCCAACCAGAGATGTTTCAGTGCCGTAGATAAGCCGCACCCCGAAAAAAAAAAGAAAAAAAAAAAAAAAGAGGGAAGTTTTTTGACTTGAATTTAGAGGAAGAAAGGTGCGGCTTATACACGGAACTTAAAAAAATAAAACTACGGTAATTGTTCAATGCACAACCCTATCAAAACGCTAAAAAACGAACAAGAACACGACGAACAGCCCTATCAAGACTCAAAAAAAAAAGTACTGCAACATTTTCCACAACCACATATCTATCTATTTACGCAACTTAAATATTTTGCCATTCGTCGTAAACTAAAATAAAACATTGTGCACGTCTGGTTTGGCAAAGTTTTTTTGGTGCAGCATTTCATTGCCACGTCTTCATTGCGCGTCGTGAAGCCTGATTAGTTAAATAAATAATTGATCACGCATGTTTTTTTCTGAAGGAGGTTCACTGATTTCTAATCTTCCGAGGTATCTCCGAGTTGTGCGTTTATGACTGTACGTCTCTTCAGATCTTCAGATTTGTTAAAATGCTTGCCACAGTGGTAACAATCAAAAGGCTTTCCTTCTGTCATGTGTGCACTCTTAGATGCAGATGGAGCAGCCCTGACTGCCTTAAACACTTGCCACACTCCTTGCATTTAAAAGGCATCTCTCCTGTATGTATTCTTTGATGTACTCGGAGAGCCGTGGATTGTCTAAACCACCTGCCACACTGTTCGCATTCAAACGGCTTCTCGCCTGTGTGTGTTCGTACGTGCTGGCGCAGAGTTTCCACATGCCGGAAACACTTGCCACACTGGTTACATTGAAAAGGCTTCTCTCCAGTGTGTGTTCTTATATGACGCGTTAGACTTGCTTGCTGATTGAAGCATTTGTCACACTGGTTACACTTAAAAGGCTTTTCGTTTCTGTGTATCATTTCATGTTTTTTGAGATTTCCTGCAGTGCTGAAACACTTGTAACACTGTTGGCATTCTAAAGGAGTTTTTTCCCGAGTTAATACATGTAGTTCTATTAGGGAAGGAGTTCAAATGCTTTCCACGCCGCTTGGATGGCTTGCCCGTGCTGTGAGTTTTTTCATGTCGCTTCAAATATTTAGATCGACCGAAACACTTGCCACAATGGTTGCATCCATAAGGTTTCTCTCCTGTGTGGATTCTTTCATGTAACTTTAAACTTGTTCTGTGACCAAAACAACTGCCACACACGTAACATTCAAAAGGCCTTTCTCCTGTGTGCACTCTTTTATGTTGCTTTAGATTTCCGGCCAAATAAAAACACTTGCCACAGTGGTCACATTCAAAAGGCTTCAACCCTGCATGCATTTTCTGATGCAGGTGTAGCTGCCCTGACTGCCTAAAACACTTGCCACACTCCTTACATTTAAAAGGCCTCTCTCCTGTATGTATTCTTTGATGTACTCGAAAGGCCGTGGAATGTCCAAAACACTTGCCACAATGTTTGCATTCAAACGGCTTCTCTCCTGTATGAGTTCGTACGTGCTGGCGCAGAGTTTCCACATGTCGAAAACACTTGCCACATTGTTTACAATCAAAAGGTTTCTCTCCAGTGTGTGTTCTTATGTGACGTTGTAAACTTGCTTGCTGATTAAAAGACTTGTCGCAGTGGTTACATTTAAAAGGCTTTTCGTTTCTGTGTATCATTTCATGAGTTTTGAGATTTCCTGCAGTGCTGAAACACTTGAAACAGTGAATACACTTAAACGGTGTCTCTTTCGATTTAGGTGTTGCACGTTTCTTCAGATTGCCAGGTGAAACGACGCTCTTGTCGTGCATTGCGCTTTGGCTCTACAAAAGAAAAGACAGACACAGCGTCAAGCTACTGGTGATGGAAATGTGGTAGCCCATATTGGTTTTCAGGTTAAATCTGTTTTAATCTGAAGATAACACTCTTATGTCATTGAAAACAAGTTGAAATAATAAATGGGTATTTTAATATGTCATTGTAAGAGTGTTATATTCAAGTTGAAACAGTCCAACCTACGTAGGTTGGAAACGAATTTAATCTGAAAACTAATTTGACCTACAACAGAAACACGTCATTTCTCAGCATCAAAACAATCTTTAGGAGAACCACATAAAAAAATGGGTTCTCTTGCTTTTTTCACTTCATTTACAAACTAGTGTCACAGTCGTAAAGCAGATATCATTTTTGCAAGTACAAATGTCTCTGTCAGGATCACCACACCTACAGGGCAAACTGTCCACATGTTTCTAACATCAAACATTAAAACCAGGTTATACTGTTTGCACCATGATGGCTTAAAAGCCATCATGGCGTATAACACAACATACGCACGGCCGTGTGTACAGAAGATGACGTCTGCAGTTGCATTATTTTTAGCTCTGTCGAGTTTTGTTAGCTGCGAGTTCCCGTCGCTCACTTTCCGATAGTCTTCACAGTAAAATAGAAGATTCTTAATCGTTAGCATACAACGGCAAACATTCTGAGATTCACGAACAACTTTGTAGCTGCTATACTATTATACAGTGGAACCCCGATATAACGATCCTCGATATAACGATATTCCCGATATAACGATGAATATTCTATGTCCCGGCAAAAGTTCCAGTAAAATGTATGGGACAAAATCCCGATAAAACGATCTTCGATATAACGATGAGAATTTAGCGTACCGAACGGAAAATCTTCCCCGATATTATCAGTACACAGTCACAATTTAAGCAAAATATCGAACTTAATCCAGTAGCATAACAGTAATCGAGTAATCTCGAACGTTTCTGATAACAGCTTTGTACGATGGTATACAAAAATGATACTTTATTCTAAACCCCTGTATCCAGTGAAAAAGTACATGTTAGTTTTACCCCGATAAAACGATATTTTCGGCTATTACACGGTCATATCGTTATATCGGGAGTTTCGATATAACGATACCTCGATATAACGATATATTTTACTGCTCCCTTGGCATATCGTTATATCGGGGTTCTACTGTAAAAGAATTGGTTCATGCTTTAAGCTGTGCGTGCATCGATTTATGAAACCACTTGGGAAGTTTGGAGAGCACTCAAGAAGCTTGTTACATGTATGTCTCTTTCGTACTCTCCAAACTTCCTGTGTGCGAACCAACTTTTAAATCACTAATAATGATCTACATGTACAGATAAAATCTTTATACACATATATGTCGCTACTGTCCTTATTGAAATTGTCCTACAGTACTCTAATAATGTCTAGCTTTCTAATGCTTCCTAACGCTAGCGAGAACCAGTCTTCGGACAATACATAAAATATATTATATTCATAATCTTTGGGAGCCTGATCAATAACACCCAGCAACTTTATTTAAATTTGGTAAAGCTGTTCATATACCATAAAAGCTTTATTAAGCTCCTGGTCTCTTTTAAGCCCCCATCCGGAAGTTCAATTTTTTTTTTTTAATAAGCCCCACTTTTTGTTAAGCCTACCCTTCCCTGAGAAATGTTACTAAAAAGCACTCAAACATAGAAAAGTCCACTTTTAATTATTTCTTTTATATGTAAACTACCTGATTTGTGCGTTGAAATAAGCCTGCCCCCTTCCCCCAGCTCTCTAATAAGGACCCTTCCCTTTCAAAATGTCTTGAAAATAAATAAGCAACCCCCACCCCTCCCCCAGGGTTTAATAGAGCTTTTACAATTAACTAAAGGATTGCAGTCCAAAACATACAATATTGTGCACTTTGAAGACAAAAATCAAGAAAATTTACCGCTTAAAGAGCTACGCGCGCGCGACTGTTTTCTATCGGCGAATAGAAAACAGTGGGAGAACCAATCAGATTCACGGATTTCCAATAGAACACAGCTGAGTTTCTACTAATACCTATTAGACTGTAACATACTTCGAGATCATTCACTCAGTTTAATAACCTAATGTTGTTGCCATTATTTATTCCTGATCGTTGTAGTTTTAGGATTAGACATGCCTGTCTTTGGTGTTCTATCACAGCTACACCAATATTGTTGAGGAATACTTTTTGTTCAAATTTGTATACGTTTTACTTCTAATGAACAAATTGAGGGCACTGTGGCCAAAAGATACCACTTTATGACCTCTTGAGGCTACATGTAATAACTTAAAAACTACATGGTGAAGGATCTTGTTTTTGACATGTTCTTGTCTAATATATTGGTAAGATTGTTCAAAAACTGTAGGTACGTGTAGGGTGCAATGCAATGTTATATTTTACTTAATTTAAGGTAGCTCTGAACACTACATACAGAATATTTTTAAAGTTTGTGCAAAAAATAATGGTTTTTTCCTCAATTAGAGAAACATACATGTATATCATAAACAAAAACTCTCCACAAGTAGTTAACTTATTAGCCTCGAATGGCTGAAAATAGGGTATCTCTGGCCTACTTTGACATTGCCATGCCAATGGATTTTGGCATCATTTTGATTTCACTCTAATTACTGATAAATGCTTTACTGGACTATGATAAATGTTTGTCAGCTGCAGCATTGGGCTTGCTGTTCCTGTAAGGGGAGCAAGACCAACATCCCGCTCTGCTTTGCCAGGTTATGAGTTTTTCTTCAATAAAGCACTACATCTCTGAGTTAAATCTCCAATGTTTGTCTTACCACCCATCCCCTCCCATCACCTACTTACTTTTGCCCAGCTGTGAAGAAATCTGATGAACAGGGAGATTTAACAGTAGACGAGTCATGCTGTCATTGTGTTGAGAAACCTTTATTAAACCCTACCTGGGCAGTAAAATTGTTTCATAACAAACAATACTGAAAATATTGCTTTGCAGAAAACTTACTCTGCTGTTTTCTCTTACCAGTAGTCTGCATATTACACCTGATCTGCATTTTACTTTTAGAACAGTTACTTTAAAATTCCTGGTGTAAATCACTTAGCATTTTTTGTTGTCAAGAGACTATTCCAAAATTCCAGAATCAAAGACATTTTCTATGAAAACAACTTTCTAACATTTCATGACTTTTGCTGCACATTCACTTGTAATCAAATAAAATTTTGTTACTTATTATAGCCTATACAACTCTATCCCCCGAAAACTGGATCTGCTTTTTAAAATAATTTAACTCAAATGCACCCACTGGCTTTGAATATGCAGAGAAAATTCCTTAAAACAAGCTTTCATATTAATGAGCTTCTAGCCTCCTTATCGGGCTGAAATTTGTATCTTCTACAGCAGAACAAAGAACGTCGCAAGCAAACTTTGATAAGAAAACTATAGAAACTATCTACATCATTCCTTTTAAAGTGATCAAGAATATTGGGCTCGCTATATACAAATTCAAAATTTTATGTACATCACATCTTGCCAACCAATGCAACTCTTTTCAGAGACATGATCATTCAACAAGACAAATGTCATCTTTGTGATCAAAAACAAACTTTACATCATATTTTTGTTTCCTGCCCACACATAAAAGCCTTCTGGCAAAGTACATGATTGTATTTCTCACTGGTGGTATTCACTTGAACTAGCCAAAAACTAGGTTTAAACCTCTGCATAATAATCACCAAGTACATGTATTTACGTCTACTCCGCTTCAAGAGAACAAAAATAGTACTACATGCATTTCTTTAAAAGTAAACTACACTGTATCTATTGAAAAGAGTACATACAAATCACAAATCATCTTTTAAATAAAATGTAAGCTACAGTGTAGCCATAAATTTCCTATGAATGTACTATTAACTAGGCAGTAAGTTTTAAACTGTTATGTAAGTCATCATGTAAGTAGAAAAACAAACTTGTATTATATACATGTATGAATGTACAATTTTTCTGGCTAATCATGTAAAAAAAAAGAACCTTCCAGGATATAATTTGAAGCCCTTATTTGAAATTTGTGCATCTTGTGTTTTTATTTTTAATTTCTTATTCTTTATTAATGTTTTGGCTGTAACTAATTTAACTGAAAGTAATTTAAGCTCTGTTTTGTTTATTTAAGTTGTGATTTGTTCAATAAATGTAAATGCAACCAAAAAAATAATATCTGATGTATTGAATCAATTTCATCTATAAGCAATTGTTGTAGTTGTCATACTGTTGATTATAAAAATGTAGTTCAGTTGGACAACACTAAAAAAAACCTCTTTCATATGAACAGTTTCCACAAAAAAGATAAATGACACACAGGCAATAAAAACTGTGCAAAGCCACTTCAAATTTATTTTAACTGATTTTTATCATCTTGGTTAGATATGTTTCTTGACTAATAAATATGAATTTGGCTATGTTTAGACTTCATGTTCGAGCGGTGACCATTTACAGTACTTGATTACATGTTATTGTAGGAACCATAATTATAAGAACAACTTCAGTTATATTATATAATAATGAAACGTTTAATTATAGCTTAAGAATTTAAGAACAGTATCTCAAAAATATTTGCAAAAGAGGGGAGTAATCAATGAAAAATCATACATGTATTTGATGTTGCGATTGAACAATCAATACAACATGAACTGATGTTATACATGTAACCCACATTGTTTTCTCTCTGATTTCTCAGAGATAGGTCAGTAATCACAAGAATAAATAAATCATTTCTTAGATGACTATTCAAGGATTACCTATTGTGCAGTTCCAGAAAATATCCATACCCCTACCATGAAGAGAATTTCAGATAACCTCCAACCACCCCCACACGGACTGGGGTATAAAATGCGGACTCAAACTGCGGACTAGGTATAAAACATGGACTACGGTATAAAATGTGGACTAAGCATTCAAAATGCTTACAAACGTGACCTGACGTTCAAAATAACTAGAAGCCAGGCTGAAAGCATCAAAGTTGTTTCACGTCGATAAAGTTAGCCGTTTTTCCTGCAGAAAGCTTGCTCGTAAGTTACGGCAAAACGCCTTAAAATTCCTCCAATTGTGAGGAACTTAAAATTTGTTTCTGCTCCCTTCGCTTTAGTCTTTGATTCTTGGATCGGGGTTGCAGTGGAGACTCAACCCAAAACTTTATATAATGTTGTTGATTTCATTACAGATAACTCGAACCTCCTGCTAAACTCAAACCTTCTCCAATTCCCCTCCAGGTGTTTTTGCTTTCTAATAATTAATTACCCTCGCTAACTCGAACTCCCGATATCTCAAACCTTCTTTGATCTCCCTTGAAGGTTCGAGTTATCGTTATTCAACTGTATATCTGGCGAGCCTTAAGCGGCAGGCACGTGAGAATAAAAACCGGGTCAGACGTTTTTCCCCCCTTTTGTTTCTCTTCTGCCAGTAGAAATTTTTAGCCTCTTCAGTACTTGAAATTTCGTACCTCTTTTTTGGCATTACAGGGGTCTGAGGGGTGTTGAAATAAACAAATGGCGTAACGTGAAAACAAACCGTGTGTTAGTGTAGCAAAAACAAGCAAATTTCGGCAAAATTCATACGTGTCTGTAATAATCCACTCAACACTCGAGTTTGGAACCAGAGTTTTGAATCGCGATATCAAGCTGCCGTTTTAACAAGGAATAATACATTTCGAGAATGGGATGTTGAAGAAAAAATGAAATAAAATTCCTAAACCAAATAATTTAGGTAATTGTGAAGAACAGCTCCCGCTAACCGACTGTCGGTGGACTGTTGGTCGTTTGTCGGCCGTCTGTCGTCCGCCTGTCGGCTGTCTGTCGGTCGTCTGTCGGCCGACAACCTGCCGACAGGTTTTGACTATGATGACGGTCAACTGTCGGCCGACAGGCGGTGATGTGTCGGTAAGGTGTCGGTAAGATGTCGGTAAGTTGTCGGTTATACGGTAACACTAACCTTTTTATTTCTTTATGTTTTTCCTCCGTAACGGACGGTAGTAACGAAAACGAAGACCCCGAAAACGAAGACCTAAGACCTAAGACCCATACGAAAACTAAGACCCATACGAAAACTAAGACCTAAGACCCATACGAAAACTAAGACCCATACGAAAACTAAGACCCGTACGAAAACTAAGACCCATACGAAAACTAAGACCCGTACGAAAACTAAGACCCGTACGAAAACTAAGACCCATACGAAAACTAAGACCCGTACGAAAACGAAGACCCATACGAAAACTAAGACCCGTACGAAAACTAAGACCCGACGCGACCCATACGAAAACTAGACCTGCACGAAACTAAGACCCGTACGAAAACTAAACCATACGAAAACTAAGACCATACGAAAACTAAGACCCGTACGAAAACTAAGACCCGTACAAAAACTAAGACCCGTACGAAAACTAAGACCCGTACGAAAACTAAGACCCGTACGAAAACGAAGACCCATACGAAAACGAAGACCCGGCCAAAACCAGCGTTACCAAGAGTTGCGTGACATTAATAATAATAACAGAATAATATTGAAGCAGACTGAGCGTACTGAGAACGTACTACTGAAATCGAAAATCAATGAGCGCTTTCCATTTACATGGAATTTTCGGTGAGAATTTTTCGACAAATGGAACGCTACAGTTATTTCAACACGTAAACGGAATGAAAAGATGCTGTTCCTTTTGAAAATTCCATTCTGATAGCACTGCGGGAGCCTAGGTCACACATGACTTGCCAAGGTTTTTTCGACGTACAAGCAAAAATGGTAGAATAGGGGTTAGTAGACAAAATTTGGAACCACATATTTGTAAACTCTCAAGGGACTTTTTTAATTTCTCAAGGGATTACTTTCCGCTGTGGGTGATCACTTGCGATTTCGTGGAAAAAACGTGACTTGTCACATTTACAAACGTTATATAACAATTTTAAAAGTGACATGTCAGCTTTCTTATCTCAACGCACGTGTGTCTGAGAGGCGATCTATAAAAAGCGTCGCACAAACAATGGATTGCGTAACTAAAACACGAATAAATAATCACTAGCACTTACATCGCGTTGAGAGCAATGTTGCATGAATCGGCTTTACAACATGCGATCGTATCTACGCAGTTCGAGTGGAATTTCAGTCAAAGACAGCAAAATTCTTTCGTATTTCATCTTCAAATATAATTCGAAAGCATTCACTGTATATGTGGCTTTTGTTTAATCCTGGGTCTTGATATCCGACCCTCGCCGAGCCTAGACAAAACGCAGCTTGAGTGTAACGATTTGTTTACGCAATGTTTTCTCCGACAGTAGTCGGAAATATCCGTATTTTTTTTCGTGCTTTTTCATGGAGCAATCGTAACGATACGGCCTTGAACACATTGAACGGCGGTCTACCTATAACAATTCAAATATAGCGTCGCAAAAACAAAGCGTCGAACGCATATTTTGCTGTTTCATTTGCTAATTTCGCTGCCGTAATCGACTGCCTCGAAAGGTCCTTGCAGTTTTAAAGTATAGAATTGTCAGATCTCGCTGAAATTTGCACTGTTTATTTGTGTAATGTTAAGGAATATGTGTATAAATACCCGGCGCGAACGAGCCATTTTTGACAAAATTATATGGCTGCATTTCCTCCACGAAGATAGGAAATTGTTAAATTAAACTACAAAGAAACTGTAATGATAAGTTCGAAGAACAATGCACAGGATAAACCTTCGACTCATACTTCATGCAAAAACGTCGATATCTCGAAGAGACTTTGATTAATCTTTTGGTCGGGGAAATGAGACAAGCACAAATATCGAGTGACATTTGTACTCGTTTTGCGCGATGTTTGTACTCTACGAATCAGTGTTGGATTGGAATAACATTGAAGCAGACGAGTACTGAGAACGTATCGATCAAGTTTCATTGAAATCCTACAAATATTTGTCTTTAATTTTGAAGTGAGTACGCCTCGTTACGCGCTACATGAGTAAAATTAAAACATCTTGGCCTACACATAAGAAGCACTAACAAAACCTTTATTTACTAAATTTAGAAAAATCTATCATTCATTATCATTGAAACTGAAACAAACAACTCTAAGTAAAACTAGATAACCTCGCAAACTGACGAGATCTATACACAATGTAGCCCTGTTTGGCAAATATACGACACTACACTGTCGCAATGACTTGTGCAGATCCCAACTGCACAGTACAGTTCAAACAGATGTGTCCAGTTTGTATTCTTACTGGCTGATCCATCCCTTTAATTAATGACATTGCGGTTTCGATCCAAAAAACTGCGAAGAAAATGAAATGTACTCGTTCAATGTCAAATCATATACATGACAGTTCGAGACATTTCGAAACGAATAACGATGGCACACGTTCATGTAAACAACAATATCGACAATGTAAAGGACACTAAAGATGACGCGTTTCTAGTTTCAAATAAAAGAAAACATCATCTGATAAATCGGTTACGCGTGAAAACGATTTAAAAGGTACTAGTCTTGAATACCTCTCATTTATACTTGGCAAAGAAACAAAAACAAAGCACCAAAAGTTGGAAGACAAAAGGATTGTATAGCGCTCATCGTTCATACATGGTTCAATTCCTAATGTTACCCACGGGATCATAAACACTGAGGTATAATGGGAGCAGGTTTGGCTTCAAACGAGACAGTTAGACATAACTCAGTTAGCGTATTCTTTGCTGAGAAATCCTTTTGAAAGGAACTGCTTAGAGAAAACATTTGTTTTCCTAAGAATAATTTTGATCACAAAAAGCCGCAAGGGTGTTAATACTGTAAAGTTAAGGAAACGCGGGAAAGAAACAAATTAAACAAGGTGTGTTTCATAACCCTGGCATGAGCGAAATGAGTGCATGTCTTCTTAGAATACGTAATAGATTCTTTGGCGTTTTTTACGAAACTACGTGCACAAGTTGGTTTTTAGGTAGCCTGGTAGCAGGCGCCGTATAGTTTCTAGCGCGCGTATGGGAGAAACGCGAAAGGCGCAAGAGGGCCACGCGAGGAAAAAATCGAGGAGTTTTCTCCTCGAGTTTTCCTCGCGTGGCCTTCTCGCGATCGCGCATTTTTTTAAACGCGCTAAAAACTACACAGACGCCTGCTATGCAGGCTAGTTTTTAGGATTCCCGAAGGTGTAATTTTGACAATGATGCCGATTGAGAAAAGGAGGGCAAAACCCCTGAGGTGTGCTCGGGTTTAGGGTAACAATGGGAATTTAACCTAGCATTACCGACTCTTACAACAAAATTGACGTTGTTTTCTTAAATGCCAACTAGACAGCTAAAGAAAACATGTTCTTTAAATAGACTTTGTGTGAATCCCGAAGCGAGGCTCTTACTGTGCTTGGGATTTCTATATAGTCGTTGGTGAAATAAGGAAATCGCGTCATGAGGCACGCCTTGTCCGCATGGTAGTAGCGGCTTGCTTCTTTGTTTGTGGCTTGCTTCGTTTTCCAGTTTTTGTTGAGGGGAAAATAGTACCGTTCCTTGTGCTTGAAGACTAAATCGTTCGGCACGTGCCGCTGCCTGTGGCAAAAGTCGTTGCCGCAGCCCTTGCAGGTCTTTGCTTCAGATGGTAACAGGTGGAGAATAAATGGGTTGTCGTTGTGAAATATTTCACTATATATGTGGCGTTTGGACCTATCTTTGCTGTTGTTGGTCGGTGCCGTTGTTTCATTTACAGGAAGAGAGGGGCGATAATGGTACTTATTCTGTCATTATTATTAATGTCACGCAACTCTGGGTAACGCTGGTTTTGGCCGGGTCTTCGTTTTCGTATGGGTCTTCGTTTTCGTACGGGTCTTAGTTTTCGTATGGGTCTTAGTTTTCGTACGGGTCTTAGTTTTCGTACGGGTCTTAGTTTTCGTATGGGTCTTAGGGGCTTAGTTTCGTACGGGTCTTAGTTTTCGTATGGGTCTTAGGTCTTAGTTTTCGTGTCTTAGTTTTCGTATGGGTCTTAGGTCTTAGGTCTTCGTTTTCGGGGTCTTCGTTTTCGTTACTACCCGTAACGGACCCCAAAATTTATGAGAAATTGAAAGGCAAGGTATATACTCCTGAGTTTCGGTCATCAAAGCCTAAAACTAGCTTCTGCGCTGCTGAAATCGACCGGAGAATTTACGCGAACACAGCTACTCCATTTTTCTCCGCCATATTGGATTGGTTAACTTAGTCTCATTCCCCCTTGGAAGGGGTGGCAAAGGATTCTAGGGCGACTTCAGCGAGTGGGTATGTGGAGTTTTTGCACTCTTTTGGCCTGAGTTTTGGATAAAATCATCTTCAAATGTGATTTCATTGCTTGCCTTTATATGGACTTAAAGTTACGTAGGTGATATATTTATAAGAGATTGAAGTTAGTATAAAAGAAAATCTTGGCGAGGAGTCGATTTGTTTTGTAGAAAGTACCGTAGTACAATGAAATACAATGTTTATAAGTCTTATCCGTTTTACAATCGCTTTCTGCGTCGGGTTTACTTCTGTGCTTACTGCTCAGTTTTACAGTAAAATGTCTGTTTTGGGAAACTGTCAGTAACCTGTCGGTGGCCTGTTGGTAGTCTGTTGGTAAAAAAAAAAAAAAAGCGACACAGCGATAACCGAGGCGAAAATACTTGTAGCGAAACTACCGGATTCCTGTCGGCCAACAGTTGACCGACAGTCAGTTAGCGGGAGCTGTTCTTCACAATTTAATACCATAATTTACTCTTGAAGAAAACACTTTTGTTGTTTTGACTGTAAAGGCAAGGTACACTGTAGCTTGTTTTGACTGTATTAAGGTACTTTGCAGAGGAAGATCCTGTTAATAGTTCATGGTGAATTCCCACGAAGTTCAACGAACGAAGAAACTTTGAACAAGATTTATTCACTTTCTTTGATAACAAATAAAAGCGCAATACGAGCCGTTGCGTTACATGGGGTCATCCGCACAGTTTTTGGCGCAAACAACAATTATTTTTCGCTCAAGTATACATCCTTAGTACGTAGTCTGCAGTCCGTGTTTTATACTGACCGGTGCCTTGTAGGGTTCATGAATGGTCCCTCAAAATGTCGCAGTGCTCGCAATGCTCGCAAATGCTCGCAAAATTTTAGTGGGTTCTCGTTTGCTCGTGCTCGCACAATTTTACAAGTGCTCCCATGCTCGGTTTTTAGTGAAGGTAGGTTTTTGAAAAGTGCTCGTTGCTCGCAAGGCTAATTTTTGTCAATGCTCGTGCTCGCAAAGAAAAACGCTGTGCTCGCATGCTCGCAAATGCTCGCAAAGACCATTTGATACCCCTCCTTCTGTGTCTAGATCTACATGTAGGGACGTCACTCCTGTTGTTTGTTCTATTATTTTTCACGAAGGGTAGCGAGCCATTCATGTGACACCTTGTGAGAGCTGCTACATGAGAAGTACAGCATAAAAAAACTATTGCGCTCACTGACTTACATGTTGATATGGAGTTAAAACTGTCTCCAGTGGAAATAAGCTGTATCAAGTTTGTGTGGACTTGGGATTTGTTCGGCCATCGAACGCGAAAGACTTCATTTTACTGACCAAGACTCTACCTAACACTATACTTCCTTTTACACGTGCTGTTATAACCCTATACGTACCTTTACTGAAGCGACACAGTCAATAAACTGATCTGTTAAAGAGCAGTCAACTTCCACTTCCAACCACGAGGAGAGCGGCCATCTTGTAAACAGTATGCAAATACTGGCGCCCAGTCCTTTCAGGGGCTCTCACCCTTTTGCGGGCGCGGGCGAGTGTGAGAAGTGCAAAGTAAAAGAATTTTCGCGCCAAAACGAGCGAGCATCACATTCAGTCATTCCGATCTCCTTCTCTGGTCGGTAGTCGATCCGTTTCTCCTTTCCCGAGAATAGACTAGGTGCTGAAAGATGAGTTCTTGTGGAGAAAATAACGGAGTCATGCGAGTAAACGCTCGCAAAGCTAGTAGTACAGCTGTACTACAGAAAGAGATTAGGCGTTTCGCGTTCGACTAACTAGCTGTTATCAAATACGGCCCCATTCCGGGGCTTTCGAGAAACGGGCCCCATGCAGGCCTGTCCGCCGTTTAATATTCAAAAAATTTTATTTGTGTTATAGTACACAAATAAGTTTCCCCCGTCAGCTTTCTCATATTAAGTTTTTGGTTTCTATTTTTTTGTGGGAGGAGGGTGAAAAACAACGAAATAAAAGAACTCGAACTAGTCAAGCAAAACCAAAAGAAGTGGTACTTTTTCTGTTTTGATTAATTAAATTTCTTTTGTTATTATTACAAGTCTTACAATGAATGTTTAATTAACTAATACAATGAAAGAGTAAAACTTAAACTAAATAGAACTGTTACACGAAATCCACAGAAGATAAATGCGTTGACAACTCGCAATCTTACAGTTGAGTTAGTTTAGAACTTGTGCCGTCAAATTGAAGCATTTGCAAATGTTAATGTAGTTTCATAGATTTATTAACTGTTATTCCGCATGTCGGTTCCCTATTTAAAAAAACTGCCCTGTTCTTATTTCGTGTTGCATAGCCTTAAATAAGTACAGATTACAGGTTTCTACTGCACAATTTCTTTCTAAATTAACTCCTTGACAGGCAAAGGTTGCTTAAAATATGACATACACTGTACTTCGTAGACATTCGAATTCTTATTCTTAGGCTATTTTATCCTCAATAAAAATAGAAAACTTTGATTCTAAGATCTTAACGCTTCGTATGCTTCAATATACTTCTTCAAAAGTGACCGTTAGCTAAATCACGATAATATTTAAATGTGAATAAAGACTGGTAGTCTAATCTGAAAATATGACAATGATGTTAATAAATAACAAATAAACTTAAAAATCTGCAGTATATATTGTATTTATGCTTGATGAGAGTTTTTAAAATTGCTGCAGAAATATTATTTTGCCAGCAATTATATATAATTACAAAAAGTCTGAATCAGAATCTTACTTCACGGCCAACTAAAGCTTTAAAAAGAATTACAATCTAGCATTTTATATGAATCTCCCCACCCCACCTCTGCGCCGATTTTAAGTGACGGGGTTCATCGAATGGAGGCAAAAATCAAGAAAAGATTGCCAAATTTTCCTACCCCAAAAATCCCGAAATCGAAAATTTCAAAGCCCCGTCACTTAAAATCCCGAGTACCCTGACCCCCGGGATCCTTCCCGTCCTGTAGCTGTCCCATGGTCAGTTGTAATGTTAACCCCAGAGATACGTTCTTTAAAGCAATCCTTTAGAAAAAAATAGAATTTGCCTTTTATCCAAATCATTAATTTCAGCATCAATATGGCCGTGGTGGGCTTATTGAAAGGGGAGAGGGGAGGACTAATAAATTAGGGTAAATGTTTTCAGTACATCGTTTATTGTTTTACAATCTCCCATTTTCTCTAACGTGTCACAAAATATTCTTTTGTACTTAATAATTATCTAAGACCAAAAGACGCGATCCATTCTTTTTGAGGTAATCTCAGTAGAGACAGCAGTTACCTAGTCTCATGTAGTTTCATGTGTGCTAGTTAGGAGACCGAATTTTTTTTTTTCTGAATTTATGCGTGGTTCTTCTAACAGGTGCAAAGCGCCAAACACCCTTTTCTCTTCATTCTACTTTGATGTAGAAAGAGGACGGTTTTGGGGGGAAGGGGTGGGGTTGAGCACTAGGTAAAAATTCAAGTAAGACCGCGATAACACACGAAACGTCGCATGTGCCAAGATATGACGATTGACGTCATAACTGGACTATACTTGCTTGCTTGGAGTACATGTATACCGCTCTTGTGCATACCTATTTCAGACTAGCTAGTTTTAATCACCAACCATTGTTTTCAAAGTGCGGACCAGTAAAGTTTCTCATTAAGAAATTTCAAAGGCAGAAAAAAAGTAAAATGATTGTGAAGGTGCCAAAGCTTTTAAAGAGATGCTTGTTTATCACATGTTACTCTTAACCCTCACTGGGTTCTCCGAGCATTACCCCTGCCCTGCCATTCTATGACAATAATTTGACGATTTGCCAGAACCCATTTTGCTCCTGCCTCTGACTCTTCCCCAGTCGTCTTTTGAGTCCGTCCTGAGTCGACTGCTGAACACGGAGGGAATCATGGGAAGTATCCTTCGCGTCTTGCAATAGGCCATTTCCGAGGTACCCTATGCCTCTGTTTAAAAACGAGTCTACGTGCGAAACCATTCATATGATAATAAGTTTCACCTACAGGTCCATTTTCATGCAAATCAAACTCATTTTCATTTGAATGGTTTCGCACGTAGACTCGGTTTAAAACAGAGGCAAAGGATAACTCGGAAATGGCCTATTGTCGCATACGAGACGACTGCGGGGCGAGTCAGCTTCTGCCTGAAGTCTGATGCATTAACCATCATGTCACAGTATGCGCAAGATTTCCACTAACAAGATAAATTAGTGCCCGATTATTATAGTTGTGACGATGAAAATTCTCTAAAATTGCACTTGTAGTGTAAAATCATAAGTCTGCATGCACTCACATTCATAGAACCAATTTGCTTTATTTGCTTTAATTTCTTTAACACACAAAAATGCTTTTTCTTTTTTTATTAACCATAAAAAGATAGTCTTAATAAACAGCTCTCGCTGTCAAAAAAGCAGCAACCTTCCTATAAAACTGAGTGTTTTGGAATACTGCAAAATATAATGCTGCTTTTTTTAATATAATTCTGCTTTTAAATTGGTACATGTAAATTTTTAAAGCACGATTTACCATATTTTTATATGCTGATAACACATTCAATCATGTAGCCTTTTAGCCAACCAGAGAATACGTGGTTATTAACCAGGCATAACTAATCGATGATCAATGACATCAAATGGTAATCAATGAGTAATCGATGGGTAATCAGTTGATTAGTCATTGATTATTGGCGATGATCAATGAGTAATCGATGAGTAATCGAAACCCAAAAATTTTGTGGCCTATCGATTACTCATGGATGACATCGATTACTCATTGATTACCTATTGATGTTATTGATTACTCATTGATGACCCATCGATTACTAATCAACTATCATACTGCACACAAAAGACACATTCCTTGCTTTCTTGTACCATTCTTTTGTGATTTTTTTATCTATGTTAGTCATATTTTGCTTTATAACTGGCATTCTTGTTGACGAAATTACGCCCTCACAAAAGGTCAAATAACCTTCCGGCATCAGGACGTGAAGGGATAATCACAAATACAGATGATATTTCAATATTTCACTTTACCCAACTCTTTATTTAATAACAAAACAATTGAACAGGAAAACCAACCCAGTCTGGAAATGAAACTAACAAGTACGGAGACAAGAATCGACTACATGGTTATAGATTTTGTTCGGTGGATGTTTGTCAGCAAAGTAAAACTGCTTCGGCTTAGGGAGATATAAGCACTTACATTACGCACCGGAACAGCTGCAAGCACTTTTACTTTCTGTGCTTTTTTCACGTTTTACAATAATATTGTTAGATTGTTATAGCGTGTTATATATACTTTTACAAGTTACGGCTTTCAACCACGAGACTATATCGATGAGTAATCAATGCAATCAATGACTGATCGATGCAATCGATGACTAATCGATGACCAAACATTTTGTGGCCTATCCATTAGTCATCGATTACTCATTGATCATCGGCAATAATCAATGACTAATCAACTGATTACTTATCGATTACTCATTGATTACTCATTGATTTCATTGATGTCATCGATTAGTTATGCCTGGTTATTACATAACTATCTAATTTAAATTAAACAAAATAATATTTATAATGTTATTATATTTTATAATATTAACATATATTTTTAATATATATTCTAATATATATTATCGAACATTTTGAAAAACCATTTTAAAAATGTGAAGCACTTAGTGCCTACTCACTACTACAAAGGCAAACATATTTTGCTGTTAATCAGTTAAGACAACAGATTGTATTTGTAGTCACATAAGCCAATAAGCCCTTAAAATTGCACCATCAACCGTGACTTCTGTAATAATAATATTATAAGCCTGTCAGCTCATTGTTTCTTTTGTAAATTTGATTGAAAACAAGAGGAAGCAGTCCAATATAAATGTTTGACCTACCACAGATGCTGATCTACATTTTGTATCAAAGAATAAGTATATCAAAAAAATGGTTCACTGTACTTCAGTAGGAAAAAACATGACATTATTTTAGTTCACATAGTGTGACCTTCCGGGTGAGAGTAGTTCTGAAACTTCTCACACGCTTTGCGGAGGTGAATAGCAAAAGATATTTGGAGTTTGAGTAGCCAATCAGCACGCGTCATTCCACTGTTTGAGTATATTACCTAAATATAATTATCTCTTGACAGAGTATAACAACAGACTTAAATATTTGTTCAGATGACTAAAGCCATACAAATGATTGTATGTGCACATTGCGTACTTGTTACCTAATAAAAAGTTAGACTCATTATAACAGTTTTACATGCTGAGCATTACACGTACTGTATGTCACAGTGTTAATTGAAAATATGCAGAAACCTGAATAAGATAGAACTTGCACTGACATCACTAAGTAGAAAAAGCACCATAGGCCGGTGGCTCATAGGGGGGTGGAGCACTGTCCTGAAGAAACCCATATGAAGGTGGTGGGGCAAATGGCTGGGAATATGGCTGATAGTAAGGCACTTGATGTGGAGGTGGTGCTGATGGCTGTACAGCTGCAGGATCAAAGGTGAAGAATATGCTGTCCACATCTATTGGATAATCAGGACCTTTGTCTTGGTGGACGTACTTTGCTGACACATCTGCGGATGTCACAGGCCTCCAATGGTGGTTAGCCAAAGCAAGAAATAAATGGCATATCAGACTTCTTCCATGGAGTCCGTCATGACCACTTATTCCATCACCCCAAGGATTACCCAGTAGTTTGAACTCAAGACTGTTGCCATAGCGCTGTACCCTTTGAATACCAAGAAGGTACTGAGCTTGAATGACATCTTGGCATATCTAAACAATTCAAATAAAAAAAAATCAATATTATTATTATCATTATTGTAAGGTTTTCCTCCACCCATAAATGCAGCCCAGTTATACAAGTAAACTAAAGTATTATGCATTTAAGCAATAGAGGACTTTTTCCATGTTTACATAGCCTCATCTAAACACGAGGGGGGTTGGGAGAATTCGAGACAGTTATGCAAACCCGAGACTGCGTCTCGGGTTTGCATAACTTTCGAGAATTCTCCCAACTACCCGAGTGTTTAGATGAGGCTATGTATAAACACGGAAAAAAGTCCTCTATATTGCTTTTATAAAATATATATTTTTTAAATAATTCGAAAAATGAAGGGGATTTGGCTTATTTACTTCTTGATTGAAATAGGTTTTCTCAAAACGCGCATTTGACAACACGTGAACCAATCAAAATTCGTGTTATAAGAGTTCAAGTAAAATTTGTGGCAAGTAGCGCCGTGTTGACGAAAGCGATTCCACGTAAATCTTACAGAAAAATACGGAAAGTTTGGCAAAAACTAAAAGAAATGCTAAAAAATACGGCTCTGTAAAGAAAGAACTTCAAGGTGAGGAGTTTATTTAAGCTGGAAATGAATGTCACTGCGCTTGATCGCCCTTGAAAGTGAAGTGAACTTGCCTGAATGATTTGGCAGCCCGATAACACGGTTGAAAAGTCTCATCGTGTCTTGTGAAGTTTTGCTGGATAATTAGGAATCATAGCACAAGCAGCGGATCTAGCGAGGTCGGTAGCAATGGTATGCATTTATTGTACGGTAAATTGTTCAGATAGCGATATAAACGGGTCCAGTTTCTTCTACTGTCGTTTCCTCCGTCTTTGTAATGTGCTTCAAGCGTAGAATAAACTTCAAATTGACAACAAATTCTGCTTTGGTTTTCTGACAAATATTTCCATTCTTTCGTCTTCCCCAAGCCCATTTTGAATGAAAAAAGTTCACGACTATCATTGCCAATGTAACAGTAGAATTTTTACGCTGGGAAAGTCTCAGAGAAAATATATTTTAAGCGTCATTTTAATCGCGGCGGCATTTTAAGCAGATTTGCCGGTAAAAACACAGCAACCGATCGGCCATGCAAAGTTTAAGTTTGTAGCTTATAGTTTCGTTTGCGTTGACCTATATTTTTTTTTAATAAAGAATGACTTGTAGGGAATTTTATTGTAGTACTTAAACGCAAAAAACATACTTGAAAAATGTTTACTGCGTATTTTGTTGCATATTTTGTCGTTCGCTTGAGCTTACTCCAGGCAAAGCGCTGTGGTTCTTCTTTCTTTTGCTTTTTTTTCTCGGGCTCATATGGGAAGAGAAAGCCGGAACACATATCAAAATTTGGTATTGTTTCCCATTTCTTTAATATAGTCCTTGAAATTACTTTGCAAGTCTTTTTGGCAGTTTTATAATGTTTTTAAATTGTGCCAGGAAACACAGAAAGCGTGACGTCACAACCGTGTTTACATACTCTCATCTAAACACATCTATCGACCAATGAGAGCGCGAGTAGTATCTTAATTATTTTATAAAAATTACTGTAAGTTAATGTGACTACTGATAGTGGTGCACCGCAGACAGTGTTTAGTTTTGTCTGCTACACCAAGCTGAACCAGGTTTCCAAGGGGAGGGGGAGTTGTTGTGCCGGAGAGGAGGTCATGATCCCTTCTTCACACTCATGTGTTAAAAAACAGATTTTGTCACAAATTCATGAATCACATTTCTCTTGTAGCTATTTCATGTGCCATAGTCTAATTTTTACCCTTATCACTCATATTGCATATATACATGTACCCTTTGCTACCCTCACAACATTGGGGGTTAGAGGTACTCATTTAACATCAAAATGATGTACATGAAGAAAGGAGCCCAAAAAGAAGCTGTGAGTAAATGCTCCAAAAACACCCACATAAAAATTAACATGTAACACCCCAAAATAACAAGATTTTGGAAATGCCAAACACTCACGCCACATCTGATGTCAACAATACTGTGAAATTTAAGTCTCCAATTGAAAGGCTTGATTAATGAAGTTGCCAATAGTAAAGGTAAAGTCTGTGTCCAAGCCAAGTGGCCCATACAGCCAGAGTTTATCCCAGTTTCAATAGCATTAAACGAATAGGATTATTGCTATTGCGTCTGCAGCACTCATGATCATATGCACCCCCCCCCCCCCTGAGCTAGATCTGTAACTTCTACTATAAGAAATCTAACCAAATTGAAAGGCTTGCTTAATGAAGCTGCTAGTTAGTTTATAATATTTGTCTTGTGAGGTACTGCACCCCGAACTTGTAATCCATAGAGAAATATTGAGATAATCAATGAATAACATTACATTAATGTATCTATGTAGAAAAGAAGGACTACATGTAAAGATCTACAGATACCCAATGTGTCTGCAGATTTCAATTTTACCACTGTCACATGTTGCTGTCACCTTAATCCTACATCCATGTACACTGTTAAACAGGGACCCTAAAAACATGTACATGTCACAATAAAGGCATTTACCTTTATAATAATTATTATATGCCTTTATGTGCAGTTCCGTTGAAAAAAATACAATTATTTTTAACAGAACAACACATTTGAGTAACCATCTCACTTCTCTAGCTCATACCTTTGTGACGTCCTCTGGTGCATTTATCAGTCGCAGTTTGTCTGTCTCATTCAAGCTCATGCAGAAAACTGGAGACTGCCTTGGTTGAGATTGCCTGAAGAGCAGGGCACTTTTATCTGACAATTTCCTGGAGCTGTCGATACTGGCAATGATGCTCCACCCATAGGCCTGCATGCTTTCAATCAGCTTTAGAATCAGATATCTGGAGTCCACAGCCTCCTCCCCAGATGCCCACCAAGGGTTTCCCCTCAGCTTGAACTCCCAGCTCTCAAAGTAGCGCGACTCTTGTTGGATTCCTCTTCGCCAGGAGGTTTGGATGACGTCACGGACGGCAGAAATCAAGCTTTCTGGGGTGCTAATCAGCCTAAGTGTGTCATGCTTGTTGAGGCTAATGGTGAAGTGTGGTGGGGAAGGCTGCCCAAGTGCAATGTTTGGGTTGTGTTCAAAGAACAGAGTATTGGTACCACTTTTAAGGTTGGAATTTCCATACAGACTCCACTGCCTAGCTTGCAAATCATTCACAAGTGTCTGTAGAAGCTGTCTTGAATGAACGGTTTCATCGCCATCTGGATGCCAGGGGGTACCTTTCAACTTGATCAACAACACGGAATTTTCATACGACCATCTCTGGATACCACGAGGCCATGTTTTGTCGATCACGTCCTTGAATGTTTGATGAAGATCGGCCGGTGCATTAAGCACCATTAAGGTATCAGTGCTGCTAAGTCCTACGACCATAAACGGCTGAGAGGAAAACACTGAAACTGGCATTTTCTTGAAGATCCACGTCGTAAGATCCATTGTTCTTGTCAAGTCACTCGAGATCAGAAGCTTCCATCCATCACGATAGAGCCTGTGCAAAACACTTCCGGCCATTTTCCTCGACAGCACAGCATCGTTTGATGAAATGTTCACGGCAAATGGATAACCCCTCAACTTGAATTCGTGTACCCCATTTAGCATGACAGTCTCTCTCTGTATTCCCGGAAGCCATGTTTCTTGGATTACTTGTCGAATGATGCTGATTTCATAGTCTGTTCCATAAATGACACGGAGTTTATCTGACGGGCGAACAGCTATACACATATATTCAAAACCCAGTGGTCTAGGAGGCAAGTTAGACTGTGCACCTCCCATTTGTAGCACCTGAAGACTTGTTAAATTATTACTAACACTGTAAGAGGAACAAGGGTACAGCACTTTATATAAGACTCTGTTTGGGATTTGGACGGTAGGGAGCTGGTAACTAAGAATCGTGCGTTTATTTTTGGCACACCGGTAACGATGCAGATGTGATCATGAGAGTCATGAGAGTAATTTTTCCGCGATGACGTCAGTCATTAAGCGATGAAGTCAGTAGTTCTCTGCCGAATTCAGTGACGGGGTAGCCTGTTCCAGGCTCTCGGTAGTTGAAGGGGAAAGCGAAAAACGCGGGCGAGCGAGAAAAAAACGAGGGGGGGACGCCTTCGTCCCGTCTCATTTTTTCCTCGCTCACCCGCGCGCGTTATTCGCTCTCCCATAACTACCGAGAGCCTGGTAGGCATAAATAGATTGTGCTCGGCAACTTTTGAGCAACTTTTAGCGTTTTGAGCAACTTTTTGTAGTACCAGCAACCTAGGGCAACTTTTTCCTTCCTTGGCATACTTTCAGCAACAAATTGATATAAAACCGATCCAAACCATAAAAGGTAATTTACGGATTTGATTAAAACTGTTTTAATCAAAACTGATTTTATTAAAACTAAGGAAATACAATAAAATGACAATAAAATAACACTTGCTTTACGCCCACGAAATCTAGACAGCGGCTATCTATCTAACGGGCGCTTAAACCCAGCGGTTATTCGCTGCAACATAGAGCCTGCCGCCGGCCATCTTGGACCATTTTGGTATTAACTGAAGTGCGAGTCACTTATGGCAACGCAATCAGATGAAATTTCAGACGAGGAAAATGGACATAATTTAGACATTGACCACATTGAGGTTGCCATAGACGCTGTGGCAACTCTTAGTAAACCTGCAAGTGTTTCAATTTTCTAAAAAACGCAAAATTCACTCTAGAGAGCAAGCAACTTTTCTAAATTGTGGTGGCAACTTTTTGATATTTGAGCAACTTAAGAGCAACTTTTGGGTATATTGTGAAGCAACTTTTCCTGAATTTACTAGCACAATCTATTCATGCCTAGAGCCTGGAACAGGCTAGTGATGGGGCAAGTTAGAAAGCGGAAGCTGTTCGCAGGCTAAATTCAGTGCAGTGTGTAAAGCTGGGTTTTTCAAAACATCATTCGCCCAAGGCGAAAACAAACGTGGCGATAAATAAATTTTGAGCCTACACAAATTTGTTCAACTTTACTCATGGTTTTCACGTGACGTCATCAAAATTCCAAAATCCAGAATCGCACGACCCCTGAGTTTTTATCCTTCACTGGCTATTAGACGTCCATATATCTTCTTGTTGATAAGGTTTTTAAGTCAAAGACGGCTGCCAGAAGACCCAGAAGGTTGTCACGAATGCTTAAAAAAATCCCTCTTCCTCCTCTATACTGTGCTCTCTAAATTTGTGTGGAACATTTTGACGGATAACTCCAGTAAGGAATACCATACAGACCTGAGACTTGGACAAGTAGTTTATCTAGTAACTTTCTACAAAGATTTTTAGGACTCAAAAGTTTTAGATTTATTTATTTGTTTATTTATTTAATATTTTTTGCGGCGTGACAGTTGCGTGACACTGAAAACCACTTACCGTAAAATTCCGGTTATAAGACCCCCCCCCCCCCCCCCCGCGCTTATAAGCCCTCTCCATTATAGGCCCAACTACCTGAAAAAAAATACATCAGATTATAAGCCCCCCCCCCCCCGGATATAAGCCCCCCTCTACCTGATGACAGTACTGAACAGGGTCAAATGTTGCTTAATTATGCGTTTTTAACTTAAAAATGTATTTCGATCAACACTCCTTGGCTCGTTTCGAAACGGTATTTTTATTCCGCTTATAAACCCTCCCGGATATAAGCCCCTCTGCTTATAAGCCCACCCAAAACCCTTTCAAAGTTGTATAAACCCAGGGCTTATATCCGGAATTTGCGCCAATCATTTCAACGCTAGCGGGACTTCGAACGCGATGTTCGACGAGTTAACTTCACCGAAAGGTCTCTGATGAGTCTCTTGGCAGAGACGAAACATGCGTGTCAGACTAGCCACGAAAATATAATTTAACCATAGCAAATCTTCAAATGAATCTTTCTTTTAAAACAATACCAATATTAAACAAGTTATGGAACAAAGTCACCAACAAAACACATTACATTTATATCTTGTCTGAATGGTGCCTTAATTTCGTATATATATCTGGCAAGTCTCTCTCTTTTGATGCATTTAGACAAATATTACTGTTATATTTGTACTAACTTGTAATATTAACTTTTACAATTAAGTCAGTAAATTTAATAAACGCATTGCGGATAACGATAACATTTGCGCATTGCAGAAGTAGATTAAGATTATGATTAGTCTAGCGGGTTAGCAAACTTATCGTTACAAGCCGGACAAAGGAACCAAATTTGGCACACGTAGACTTTGAAGCATGGGCTTTAAGAAAATCCGATGCTCCAAGAACATGGATCGCGAGAAAGGACAATTACGTCATCACAGAAATCGACAACATATTTGTTATCTTCTTTCCGCCATCTTGGATTTGAAAATTTTTCCAAAATGTAAGAAAACCACCAAAAATTACTAAATAGTACTGAAAAACAATAAAATGGTGCAAAAAATGCCCAAAAGGTAAAAATATTTGTATTAAAGTTAATTTTCATCTATAAAAACACAAAAATTGCAAATTTGATAAAACATGTCTCTCAAAATGCCGTTTCCATGGCAACATCAAGTCTCTAATACAGCAACCTGTCATATCAAATTATTTCCAAATGTATTTTAGATCAAGTTGCAAAGTTTGGCAGTGTTTGGTTGAATGTTGAAAAAGTTATAAACGTTCAAAGTCGGCGCGGGAACTTTCCGCCCCCTGGTCTGGATAGTGTTAAGATTCTTAATTTTAATTAAGAATCTTAAGGATCTTTAGGAAAGAAAATAGATCGTGAAATAACACCAGTCTTCACAAGCAAGAAAATCTCTGAAGAATTGAAGTTCACGGAAACAAAGCCCTCTCTAGTAAACCAATAAAGTGTAGTATATGAATATAAATGTAATTCGTGCGATGCGAATTATATTGGCTACACGAGTCGCCACCGTCACCTGCACATCGAGGAGCACAGATACTCCGTAATTGGTAAACACCTTCAAGAACAACACAATCAAAAGCCGATCGACCTTCACAGCCAATTTGCCATCCTAAAGAAATGCCGCGGAAAGTTTGAGTGCCTAATTTACGAGGACGAATTGGCTTTGATTGCTCCATGCCTAAATTTCCACAGAATTGTAATTGACTTCTCAGAAAATGTGTACCAATTCCAAACGTCACCAATATGCCAGTTTACTCGCGGAGACGTCCCTTGTATATTAAAGAATTGGCCAAACAGTGCCCATTTTCAAGTGCGTCTAACAAATAAATTATTCCTCTGATATCAGCTTCTTTATACATGTTTATAAGTGAAGTCCATCATCAATTTGTCGCTACCCTTTGCAACCACCGAAGTACTTTTTGTGCCATCCCCTTTCTTTTGATTGTTCTCATTCTACACAAGTCCTATCTTTTGAAAGAAAGTTTAACTACTCATCTTTGTTTTTGGTATCGCGAAGAAGGCATTCCAGTTCTTGCCTATAGGGGACTTACTTTTACTTAAGCACCAGGCCCATATTTCTCCTTTGTGCCATTCCTCGCTCTCTCTGGCAGACAGCGATCCTACAATACCTCCACTCAATTGACAGTTTTCAGTTCCAATTTTTATACGATTGGCAGAAAGATTTGTTCTGAATACTCTGAAAACAATTGTGTAATGTTTGGCTAGGATTGTAAATCAGGACGTTACCGTCAAACACTTCACATTCAACCCTGCATTCACAGGGTTTTCCCGGTATCTTGTGTTACTCTGAGTAGACAAATCGACGTCCAAATTGTCATAATCGTATAAAAGGTGGAAACGCGTGGTTTTTATGGGCGAAAAATATGCTAAGGTCGCCTTTACGTTGCTTGCTACTGATATACCGGCATACGTCATGCCCGCTTGTTTTGATTCGATTTGCTGATTGGGTGATTGATTTCGTAGTTTTATACAGTTCTTCTTTACGGTACGTTTAAATTGTATTGTCGTTTCACAATCAAATTCTTTGATAGTGCACTATAAGACGGGATACATAGGTTCTCCGTTAGCTCCACAACCCCCTCCAGTGCTCTTGACTTTGGCTTTTTTCTCTTCTTTGTCTAAGCAAAGAAGAGGGACGTAAGTTGTTGAAGATGCTCTAGGTCTTGAAGATACTCTTGTCTCGTTCTCTGTGCGAATGTATCAATGCCAACGGAACTATTTCTGTTTCTGCACATACTTCTGTCAAGACTGTCGTTGCGTGTCGCCATTTTTTGTAATCTTACCTCCAGCTTTACGTGAAACCCTCCTGTTAATTAAGGTGCGCTTGCACTAGTTTCCTCGCCTTATAATGTATTAGTAATTTCCGAGTAATATGCGTTGCTTTCAAAAACCAATCCGCCGATTCTTCAAACCATTTACACAACCAGTACCACGCAACAGAGCCCCAAGGGCATCCCGCAGCGTTTTCTCGATATGCAGTCGGCACTGAGTCCTCCAGGCACAATAAGGAACTTTTCCCCATACAATTGCGGCACGTTTTACTGAATTCTGTGGTTTGTTAATTTTTGTTTAAAGAGAGCTTAAATGTTTGCTATCTTTCTATGCATGCTGCAGCAAACCATGCCAGTCACACACAAGTTTCCAAGTCGGTTGTTCTTATCTAGTTTGTCTGTAAGTATGATCCGCTGAAGTTTATTTATCGAAACAACTTTTTTTCAAAACAGGACTATGCTTTTAATTGACAGTTATTTTAAAGGATTGTCAAACTGTTTTGCTTATCCTGTCTTCATGAAAGTCAGGAAGCCCTTTCTAAATTCCAATCATTGTCATATTAAACAAAACAACCAAAAATACCTGTCTGACGTAAAAAATGACGTCACTTTCACCCTCCAAGTGAGACGATTTTTTTGGAGCATCGGATTTTTGGAAATTTTATGTTCAAAGGTCTTCGTATACCAAGTTTGGTGCTTTTGTCCAGTGTGTAACGATTTCCGCAAAATTTGGTACTAACCCACTGGACTAGTAGCCTGAATTTCAGACATCCCTCTGTGCTCGCCTGCTTGCCAGAAGGGACGTCTGAACACATTTGGGCTTAATGCCGTCCGGTGACGTCTGTACTGTCGTGAATTGTAATAAACGTCGTGAATTGTAATACCTGTCGTAAATTGTAATAACAGTTGTCGTGATTTGTAATAGCTGTCGTAAATTGTAATAACAGTTGTCGTAAATTGTAATAATGCACCTATCGCAAATTGTAATAACATGCTGTCGTAATTTGTAATACGCCGAGCGGGGGCCCCCCCCCCCCCCTCCCCCCCCCCCCCCCCCCCCCCCCCCCCCCCCCCCCCCCCTGGGGGGGGGGGGGGGGGGGGGTTTTAAAAAAAAAAATTTAAAAAAATTTTAAAAAAAAAACCAAAAAAAATAGGGGCCCCCCCCCCCGGCGCCCCCTTGGGGCCTATTTAAAAACCCCCAAAAAAATATTCCTGTAAAAACGAACACCCTTCCTAAAACCTCAGCTACGCGCCTGCGAGCTGTCGTAAATTGTAATAGCACATTGCCGTGTTTTGTAATAACCAGTATTATCATATATTATTTTGCCATTTAACTCTGGAAATCTATTTATCTATTAATTGCAAGCATTTCACAGCGAAGGGAGTCAGTAAGAGGTTCCGGTATTCTTTTTAATAAAAATGTGCATTAGAGTGATTTCATTTAACCCGTGAAACACTATCTACCAGTCAGTGCGTAATAGTCAAAAATATACAAAAGAAAACAATGGAATAAGTGTCTAATAGTATCAAAAAGTGTAATAACTAACGGGTTTAGTGAAATCACTCTATTTTGATTAAACTTAAGGAACTATGTCATGGATTTTAGCCAGAATTAGGCATCGGAAATGACCACCAAGTTCGGTAAAATATAATAATAGCCCCTAAAACAGTGAAGGAACATTTCAATAATGTAATCAATAATCTTGTAATCCCCGGTTCAAGACCTGTCTCTGCCACTAGCTGGATTTGTTTTTCGGTTGTCCCGAGTTCAAATCCTCGACCACGCTTTGTATATAGCCAACTGGTCTGCCCCCTGCCAGTTGGGATTATTTTTAACCTTGTTATGTTTATTTAAAAATATTTGTTTCCAATGTTTCAGTGGCATGCCTGTAAACTAGCTATCTCGTTGAGATATGAAGCTAAGTGCATGACCACTATAAACATATTTATTTTTTTATTTTTTTTATTTTTTTTTCAGCAAATACAAAAGAAGGTACGGATGGCCAAAAGTGATAAAGATTGAATCTGATTGCAATATGGGTTTTTTGAAATATTATTGGGCTGAACAGTTTTCAATAACGCCTGGGAGACAAATTTGGTTGCAATGCAATGAAGCTATGGTTTTGTCATTTGGATGCATAGGAGTAATTGCTTTGCAAACATGAAAGTTTCATAGCAAGTATTTGGCAAAACTTAAAAAATAAACTTAACTCAGCCGTGACACAGTTCCTTTAAAGAAGGTAATATTTGAAATAAAACCCATTATCCACTTTAAAAAATAAAGACCAGTGACTTGTAAGGGACCGAATAGAGAAATTACAATGAAAACTTTCGTTTCCCTTTATGTGCTTTGCTGCAAATTTGTTCCAGTGAGAAGATTAATAATGTTGGATAGCCCTCAAGACGATATCAAGCAGTAAAATAAATTTATGCCACGCGTTCTTTAACTGTTATTCCTTATAGATAACGAAAATGAGATTTCTCAATGATTTTTTTCCTAATTCTTATTTCAGGGCTGTAACTAGCAAGAGGCAAGACGAGGCACTTGCCTTGTCTAAATTTTTACCCAAAATTAAAAACAAAATATTTTTCTCAAGAAATAACTCATGAAAAATGTCTCTGAAAGAGATTCATAGCTTCTAGATTTCAAATTTTCTGGAGGGCATGCCCCACAAACCCACTAGCAAGATCTTGCCTCGTTTATGGCAATGGTCTGGTTACGGACCTGCATTTTATAGAATTATTACAAAACACGGCAATTTGTTATTACAATTTACGACAGCTCAGAGTATTACAAATTACGGCAGTGTGTTATTACAATTTGCGATAGGTGCATTATTACAATTTACGACAACTGTTATTACAATTTACGACAGCTATTACAAATCACGACAACTGTTATTACAATTTACGACAGGTATTACAATTCACGACGTTATTACAATTCACGACAGTACAGACGTCACTACCCGAAAACCGGGTAGTGATTTTGATTGGTTGATTTAAAAATTATTTGCATAATTATGTGAAATTATGACTGAATTTTACCGCGCGAGGATTGTAATTTGAAAACGTTTGGAAAGAGTTCGAAAGAGTTCACCTTCCCAGAAATGAATTTATTAGTCATTTACCTTGAGTTTATTACTTTATTAGTTTACCTACGGATGAAGAATAGTAATGGAAATCGGTAGGTTTTAATTTGGCGGCATTCGTCGCTTCGACATGCAGTGCAGTGTTTTGCCAAATTTATATGTAATCTTGTTTTGTCAACAAAGCCGCGCGACGCTTATGTCCTGCAGCCTCGATGAGCCAGTGATTTCTGAACTCAGTGCCCACGGTCAAGTAGGATATTTTTGTATTGAATTCCGTTTCTTGATGCCTCTGAAACCGTCGAAATTGATTCATTTATTAAATTACTCACGAGTGTGTTGTATTTGTCCGTTGCGTAACATATTATATTTTGATCGCTAGATAAAGCAAATCAGTTTAGATTAAATCGGTTCCGTAAAAGAATATAGCCTGCAGTCGATTAAAATATCATTCATTTGTCTCAAGTTTTTAATAGTTAACTATTAAAACAATTTTATACCCTGTAATCCTTTATTTAAGCGATTTTTGTTTAACAATTTCATGGCCTCGACAGAAACTTTTCCGCATGAATTAACACCAAAGCGTAGTGACGTCACCGGACGGCATTAGGCCCGAATGTGTTCAGACGTCCCTTCTGGCAAGCAGGCGAGCACAGAGGGATGTCTGAAATTCAGGCTACTGGACTAGATGTACTTCTGCGCATTGTAAATCCTGTCCACGACCAACACAAACTGTTGTTATTTTTTTCAAAACGTGGAAAGCAAATCCGGATCCTAGTGGATCTGATCAGCAAAATGTGGAGATACAAACAACTTAAAAACAGAAAGGCTGACTGGGTTTATTACATTTTTCGTTAAAGCGTGTTACATTTATGGTTAGTATACAGATTTGAAATAGCCTTTAACAATTGTAAGTCAATTGCGCTTACTTCTCTCGTCGCAGGGCGTTTAAGACATGCAGGCACTACTGTTGCTACGGTAAACTTATGTTCACCAATCATCTTGACGTTTGCTTCATGTCACTTTTTGTAGCGTCAACTAATAGACAATGGAAAGATTGATCGAACAAACTATTAGAGCTCGAAAGTGCTGAAAACCGTTACCAGGCACCATAAATGTCAATTGCACCAACCTAAAGAGTTACAAGGCACGGTAATTTAACTTTTATATAATACGGGGGGGGGGGGGGGGGGGGGGGGGGGGCTCCTTCCTGAGATCCAAACTCTTACTTTTTCGTAAACCATGTTTGGCAGAAAAAGTAACCCCTTAGTATACCTTCCATAGAAGATGGTACCTCTTTCACATACATACAGAAGGGATGCTTTGTCTGTTTTCTTAATTGTTCACTTGAATAACTCCTTAAGATACTAAATGACTCGACCGTTCGCTGGGTACGTTCGAAATACCCAAGTTACATTTTTTCTTTACCCTTTTGTATAGTCTAACTCTCCATCGTGAATTCCCTAGCCTTTTCTATACGTACCTACGCCTGAAAAAGGTACCCCATTCGGGCGGAGCTTCCCGTATAGACCACTATAGGGAATGCCCCTCCCCACCCGAGATATTAGCTACCTTTTTGTTACTTATTTTCGCGGGACTTAATTTTCGCGTTTTTTTTTTTTTTTGAAAATCGCGAAATTAAAGACCCGCAAATATTTATTTGAAACGTTTTCTATTGTATTATTTTTTATGTTAATTACGTATTTTTGGCTAAATCGCGAAAATTAAGTCCCGCGAAATATGCCTGTTCCATTTTCACGAAATTAAGTTCCTGCGAAAATAAGTAACAATAAGGTTATGAAAGTACGTACCCATGGGGTACAAAAAAATCGTTTTGTCTTCAACGAAACGGTGTTGTACAAACTGTAGATCAAGTTTACGTTAACATCATCTTTTAAAACAATTAAAATAGGAGCACGCGACTATACGCTTAACAGTTTCGTTTCTCGAAACATACATTTCTTGTATTAAGTTTCAAAAACATATGTACGCATAACACTAAATACTTAATTTGTGTTAGAAGAGATCAAAAGAACATCTGCTAGTCGAGTTTCTGCCTTTAGTCAATATTTGTCGTTTATTTTTCCTGCGAACGGCAAAAATTCATCTTCTGCCGTCTGCCGTTAGAACGCGGAAATGAGTAGTTTTGTGTTTGTCGTGAATGTGAGATAAAAAGGTAACAAAATGAAAGGCAGCTGCAAGCTCGCATTTGCCGTATAACGTCATGCTTAATCTCGAAATCACGAAATAACGTTTATAACTGAACTCAAACTGGAACTTCGGCCATTACCCTGGAATAATCTTCACTCTTGACAGGACAATAGAGAGGACATGTAGATATACAATTTCCTCGAAAATATACAAAGAAACCTTTGTTGTTGTAATAGCTAAACAGTGACTTTTGTAGTGTTTCCGAGACGAATTCGAAGTCCATAAACACGCAAAAAAAACGAGGCCAATTTCCCGCTTCTTGACCGAACAAGCTTGGTGATCAATAAAGGATTTATTATAAAAATTAGAGCAGTTTTCACTTGAGTGTCGAAAGTTAATTGCGTTTGCTTTGGTTTTGCATTGCTACGCTTAGTGATTGGTGTAAAACTCTCGCGCCACTTTCTCAGCCAATCAGAAGTAAAACCAAAACCAATCGTGACTCGCGCGCGCACGATTTCCCGCGCTTCGTGCCGGCTACATGTATTTGCGTTGAGTTTTGATTGGTTCACTGAATTGTCTGTGTTTTTTGTGATTGGTTAGAGTAATTACTTTGGTTTTTTTGGTTTTGGTTTTACGACAGTCAATTGAAAACTGCTCTATGGGCAATAAAGTCATAAATTAGAACTGAAATAACTCTCTTCGTTGTAACCTGAAGGAAATCAGTAAAAGGCACGAACGACCGCTCGAACTTCTTTCAGCTGTTCTTTGTCGCAATTTGATTAAACGAAAGCAAGAGGCAAGAAAACAGAAAACGTTTTCCTTTGCGCTGCTTAAGGTTATAATTATTAAAAAAGTAGATTGATTTTTTTTTTTTTTAAATGAGAGTTCTTAATTATGAAGTATTTAGTTCATTCCGAATGGCCGTCAGTCACAATCCTTGGATTCTTCGCAGAGGAACTGCCTGCTTGTCAGTGTTGCACAGCTGTCCTGACATCGGTTGAATCCTTCTCGTCCCCAGGTATCCTCCTCCTTTGTCGAGCGCAGTGCGCTTTGCGTTATGGGATTGATAGTGCACGTCTCGCTATCCAGACTGTTTGAGGCCACTAAGGAGACGCTGTTTGATCTCATACATTTACTGTAATTTGTAACGGCTGACTTCGGCTTTATTTAACTGATCGCAAGAAATGCTCCACAAAATACTGAATTTCGCATCTTTTGATCCAAGTTGCGATCTTTTGTAAGGCAGCTTAATAAAGTTCGCTAATCTTTTGAAGTTTGCGTGGTCTTTTATAATTTGATGGAGATTTGGGTCCGTCGTCCATTCCTCGTTTGCCGTCGCCGCCCCCGACAAAAGAAAGCTCCGTCGCCGGTGGCAACAACAACAACAAATTTGCGGGAAATCGCGGGCAATCCATGCGGCGCTTATTTGGGGGCGGCGCTTAACTTTTTTCTCCCAAATGCGGCGCTTATTCGGGGTGGCGCTTATTCGAGTAAATCAGAAACCCACAAGGGTTGAAACGTGTAACTCCCTATGATTCATATTGTACAAAGCCTTCGCATATTCGTTTACACTAAGTACCATATTTGGAAAATTACGAGAACCATTTCACCAATCAAAAATACTATATTTGGATTAAATTTCAAGCTTGGTTGAATAGCTAAATTTGGTTAAATTCTCCTGTTTCAACTTCTTGAAGTAGTCTGGAAAACTTTGCTTCGATACACTTAATGTATTTCTTTAGTTTCTGTAAGAAATTTACGGCGTTTAGGTCGAAATTCAAAAAACTTACCGCAAAACCAAAAATTATGTTGCGTGTGTCATTACGTGTATAAAACATTCGCGTACAAATTCTTCGTGTTTCCTAATATGGTACTTAGCAAAATGAATATTCAAACGCTGTGCGCGCGCGTTACACGTTTCAACCCTTATGGGTTTCAGAGTAAATACGGTAGATGGTCTAGAAGTAATCACGCTGCTTACTTGCATGATCCATTCCCATTCTGAACTTCAAAATCATCAAACGATATATTCAACGCCAAGCCGTGTGGGATAGGAACAAAATGGAAAAAGTCCAAATTGTTTGGATACTTGTCTGGATATCCTGGACTGTTCAGTGAGTTATTAGACATAGAAAGACGGCCTATTGAAACAAAAACAAAATTAACGACAATAACGTTCGACCTTTCTTTCCTGGGTTTTTCCATTTTTCTTACCCCTGTTATATATTTTTGTATTTATTTATATATTTAATCACGGGTCAGTTTTGACGTCATATAAACCTAACATCTTAGACAAAAGTAGTTGACACATTAACTTCTCATAGAGGTTTTTACGGCATTTTCATCGCAAGATTTTAAAGTAAACTTTTACAAAATACCCCCCTCTCCCCAGTCGAATGCTGCATGATTGCAGCTAAGGACTTCCAGAAACAAACTTGCAGATGGACGTCACACATAAGGCCTACTATCATGGTTTACATATTTTTTAAAAACGTCAGGTTTTTTCCAAAATGGACTTGAAAAAAATAAAACTATAGAAATGCATGCGACAGAACGAAACTTCATAAGAACTCCCACTACAACCGAATATAATGCTGAAAACCATCAAAACATCACTTCTCAGTTATTAAACAAATTGACGCATCGGGCCGATATTTGGAGCGTTTTATCTCGAAGTAGTCTGGTCGAAAAAAGCTGTTGTAAATTTGTGTTGTGCGATTTCGTATGAAGTTAAAAATAAAGAATACAGTATGGGGCCCAGTTCTCGGCCGGGTCCAGTTCTCGGCCACTTTGTGTTCAACGCGGTTTTTCACGCCCCAGTTGAATTAAAAGAAAAAGTTATTTCCATCAAACGATAGACTGATACTTGTGCTCTAAGTATCTTGAGTTTGATCCTTCAATTCACTATAGAAAGCTCACACGTCGAGTTTAAGCGGAGGTAGGTGAATTTGTTTTCCCGAAAACTTGTTTGTTTACGGCTCCTTAAAATTCATGGATGTAGTTAAATTCGTATTTTATACAAAAGCCCCTACCAAAGGAATTAATTTTTGGCATGTGAAACGCAGAATAATTCAGCTTTCTGCTTACGTTAACTTTTCGTTAAAGCGTTGTATTTTTTGGTCTTAATTTGCTTCGAATTTTTTTCGTTCGACTTTTGCGTATTTGCCAGTTCTCGGCCACCCTGCTCGCTATCACAGCGTAGCGCTTTGGTTTTTAATATATTTTCATCTGCTGTAGCCAGAGTGAAAGAAAGAAAAATTTAAAAATAATTTTCAATTAAATATCTAAGTTTTGAGCTGACTCTTGTCTTGTCTATTATTTCTACAACACCTAACTGTAAGACCTTTTCACTGCAAAATAAGCCATCTAAATGCATTGGTCACACAACGCAATTCTGCGGTTTTGCCAAAACCTATATATAGGCAAGCAACTAGGCGCGTTAAAAACCTTCTTTTCTAAAGTAAAACAAAGCCTCATAAAAATACTTTGGGATCGACATAACATAAATAAGTTTACAGAGTGGTTTTGTGACTGTGAAAGTTAATTAAGCCTTTTTATACAGAAAATTACGCACAAGCTTTTTGGTGGCCGAGAACTGGGCCCGGGTGGCCGAGAACTGGGCCCACAATTGGTGCTTTTATTTTTATTATTGCTCGGGCAAATTTATTATTGACAGATCGATAGCTTTACACCAAAACGCTAAATGATGTCGCTAGCTCTGGGAGAAATATTTCAAGTTTCTTTAGTAGTTCTGAGGAAAGAAATTCAAGTTTACGTCCAAAGTGGCCGAGAACTGGGCCCCATATTGTACTTCATGGAATGTGCGTACGGTATTTACGCACGAGTTGGTGAAGTATCAGAAATCGAACGAGTGAGCGGAGCGAACGAGTTGAGATTTCTGATACAAAACAACTCGTGCGTAAATACCGTACAAAGCACTTTCCATGTGGTATTGTGTTTATTATATACGTACTGAGATTTTCACTGAAGTCATTCAGTGAACAACACATTCAATTCAGTCGAAGATACTCCAACAGTCCAAGCAAGTTATTTTCGTAAACAGCCTAAAGCAGTTCAAAGTATTCATCGGTCAACGGCACGTCCAGCAGCTTTGTATTTGCTTCCACGGCCTTCTTTTTTTGGTTCTTTTTGTTTTGATTGTCCAAATCAACTGAAGCGGATAACCAGCAAGATACTTGTTCAGTTCTTCCACAGTTTCACGTCCGCTTTGCTTTTATCTTGTGTGTTCTTGTTTTTCTGACTTTCGATGTATTCTTATGCCAAAGAACCGTGGGCTTTTCACATTTGTTTTTCTCAGGAATACCGAAAAAGTTTCAAGGTAAACGTTGGAATGATAATTGTAAAAATATAGCTTTATAGCTACGCCAAGAAATGGCCTGCGTGCGAAACGCCGCCAATCAGCCTTGAATGAAAACTTCAACTTGATACGTCTCACACGTCAAAAAAAAACATGATACGTGGCTTCTGATTGGACGTATCATTTTTTTCTCGCACGTGAAAAAAGCGATACTCGCCATTTGATTGGTTTATATCGGTTTGCGAACGAAGATTTACTTAGCGGCTCTTCACTGAGTAAATCTCAGTACGTATATAATAAAAAAGAATAACCGGATGGCTGACACAAGGTGGCTGATTTTGCAATCGAACCCAGTCTCTTTCCCACAGCCCAATCTTATTTTGGCAGGACCATTTTTTTGAGCATGCACAGATGGCTCATTTACGACTACCAGCCAATCAGGTTTGAGCATTTATGAACGGAGGTCCGCAGCCACGTACAGTGGAATTGTAGAGTTGGCTGCACGCAGGCTAGGAAGTAGCTTGAATCGATCTAACTTGGCCAGAGATCTCGTTCTTGGTGCTGACCAAAAGTAAAACGGGCTCTGGGCAGGTGAACCACGTCATCATTTTGTTTTGATATGACACAATTGTTGACACGTGTCCATCCAAAAGTGAACTGGCTCTCTTCATAAAGTCCATAAGTACCTAACTGGCCCTATCACCTAACCCATTAATTATCATCCCTTTGTTAAGAAGAGCAAAATTCTGTTCTGATTTTACTTACCAATTGGAACAGCAGTGAAAAATAGCAAGAATCCTTTTTCTCTTTTCTTACTGTTTGTGTGGAAAGTAATCATCACATTGTCTCCAGTTAATAGAACCGTCTGTCCGGTCTTCTGACCACAATACACACGCAGTTTACTGCTGTATCCACTGGAAATTTGCAGGTAGTCAGATCTATCAAGAAACATATGATAAGATATATAGGTTATTCACCAGCCGGGAGGTCCGTACTGGGAAAAACTGATGATTTCGCGCGGAAAACACATTCGACGATTCATCTCGCATCGGATACCGCCCGCTGAGCGGGCCGGATTTGAGAATACCGCCCGCTCCCGGAACCAATCAGATCGCAGGATTTGTAGAATACCACCCGCTCATAAACAAAGAAAAAATAATATAATATATTTTTGCTTTCTGTACTTACAGCAAAAAACCATATTTACTGTAATATATATATGTTATTTGCCGGCTGGGAGGTCCGTATAGTGAAAAACTGTGACCGAGGTCTTGAAAATGCTGCCCGAGGCCGCAGGCCGAGGGGAGCATTTTCAAGGCCGAGGTCACAGTTTTTCACTATACGGACCGACCCTAAGCCGGTAAATAACTTATTTATTTTTTTCCTACTTTAATGTGTTTGATTAAAAAAAACACCTAAAAAACCTACAAAGACTTTCTTGCCAAATGTGTTTGTATTTATATACGCGCGCATCCAATGTTGAGTCGATCGCCATAAGCTACGGCAAGAGTAAATAATGATCTGTTTGCTATAAGAGCTTACTGCCAAACAAAATAAATTCACTAAAATGAACAGTACTCAAGGAAAATTTCATCTGAAAAAAAAAAGAAAAAAAGCATCTGAAATAATAGAAAAGCACAATGTAGAACAGAGCAATCAGCGAGTTGCGAAACACTTTTAACTCCATTTCGGCTTGTGAGTTCTTTAGTTAATTAAACTTACTTTTCGGACTGGAAAGCACTTAGCTATTTACATTTGTATTTAACGAGTCAAAAACCTCTGTGTTGATTCCCACAGTATTCTGTTTTGACAAAAAGTTTGCGAATGTGAAACTGAATGAAGCTGAAATGTGTAGTTTTGTCGCCTGCACAGTGACGGCACAATATTGCGAGAATTAATTTGACTGTTTTTTTAATAAAGCATCTCATTTTCTTGAATGGCGATTAGCAGTATTCGGTTTTGGAGAAAAGTAGCAGAGAAGCAAGGTGTTTGAAAGGATAAATCGAGTCTGTAAACCGGCGACTTGCAGTTAACCGCAATGGCGTGAAAATCAGTGCGAATGCACAAACAACGATCGGCAAACCACGGCCATAAAACTATAACTTCATTTTGTCACTAAAGAGAATAAATACTCGCCTTTTGGAGAACTTCAAGGTCTTTAATTCCACTGCTAATTTTCCCTTTCAAATTTACAACGGTTGGTGAGCAACTACATCGATTTAAATCATTTTGGAGAGCAAAACTGTCATGGGTTCGTTCGTCTCGCCGCGAAATGAAACTCACGAAAGCGTTACCGTGGCCCGTGGGCAGAGATAGGAGAATCTTGCCCGCGCTAATAACCAATCAGATTGCAGGATTCGTTACCGTGCCCTCTTGGAAAAAAATAAAAACTAGTAGTAAAGAATCGTCACAAAGGGCATGGGAGTAGGTATTTGGGAAATGCAACGGGCAACAGCAAACTTTGTTGATTCTGCAATGTCACATGTCTTTTCTTAATTATAAGTTGTAATGGCAACTGGGGGGGGGGGGGGGAGGGGGGAGAGAAACTTCCTTTGTTACACGACTCAAAAAGTAATCATAGCGGTGCCGGGCAACCAAGACTGCGCAGTAGCTATCGAATGGTTGCTTAGGGCGTAGTGAATAGCTTGACAAAGTTCATTGTTTAGTTCGCATGATTTGGTCTTGACCGTGCACAAAACACAATAGCTATATTTGCATTTTGATTGCTCCTTTGAAGTCTTCCGGGCATCAAAACAACAAACAGTGATAACGGTGACCTTTTGTTGTTTACGCCAATAAACAAAAGGTTTCACGAGCAGAACAATAACTCTGCACGTGCGTTTTGAATCTTGGTACATATCTTGGCTGCTCTCTGCACAACAACAATGTGAAATTACCAAAATACTGTCATCATCAGCATCGTCATCATCATCATCATACATCATCATCGTCATCGTCATCGTCATCATCATCATCATCATTTCATCATCATCGTCATCGTCATCATCATCATCATCGTCGTCATCATCATCATTTCATCATCATCGTCATCATCATCAGCATCATCGCCATCATCATCATCATCGTCATCGTCATCGTCATCGTCATCAGCATCATCATCGTCATCGTCATCGTCATCGTCATCAGCATCATCATCATCATCGTCATCGTCATCGTCATCAGCATCATCATCATCATCGTCATCAGCATCATCATCATCATCGTCATCATCATCGTCATCAGCATCATCATCATCATCATCTTCACGGCTGCCACCCACAGCAACGACAACAACACTGCCACAGGCACATTGTTCCATCTTCGCACGTAAAGGGTTTTTTTTTAATTTAAATTTGTATTATCAGTCTATATTTAAACAAAAAGAGTTGCTCACGGACATTCCCGCTATCAGACGTAAAAATTGCATTGTTGAAACACAAATAAACATAAATAAACACAAATAAACATATATCAGGATCCAGTGAGGGTTTTTTTCACAATTCGCATAGTCACTTACCTACACAATCGATCATCCTCCAAATTGAAATCGACAAAAGAAATGTTCATTGCCATGCCATATGGAATAGGAACAGAATAACTACAGTCCATATTGTTTGGGTAGCTGTTTGGATATCGAGGACTTTTCAGTGAGTTGTTGATCAACGAGTCACAACCTATTAAAAGAAAATACAATACTAACATGGGGAAAAACCAACAATAGAATATAGTTCATTATTTTTTTCCAAGAGGGCACGGTAACGAACCCTGCAATCTGATTGGTTATTAGCGCGGGCAAGATTCTCCTATCTCTGCCCACGGGCCACGGTAACGCTTTCGTGAGTTTCATTTCGCGGCGAGACGAACGAACCCATGACAGTTTTGCTCTCCAAAATGATTTAAATCGATGTAGTTGCTCACCAACCGTTGTAAATTTGAAAGGGAAAATTAGCAGTGGAATTAAAGGCTTTGAAGTTCTCCAAAAGGCGAGTATTTATTCTCTTTAGTGACAAAATGAAGTTATAGTTTTATGGCCGTGGTTTGCCGATCGTTGTTTGTGCATTCGCACTGATTTTCACGCCATTGCGGTTAACTGCAAGTCGCCGGTTTACAGACTCGATTTATTCTTTCAAACACCTTGCTTCTCTGCTACTTTTCTCCAAAACCGAATACTGCTAATCGCCATTCAAGAAAATGAGATGCTTTATTAAAAAACAGTCAAATTAATTCTCGCAATATTTTGCCGTCACTGTGCAGGCGACAAAACTACACATTTCAGCTTCATTCAGTTTCACTTTCGCAAACTTTTTGTCAAAACAGAATACTGTGGGAATCAACACAGAGGTTTTTGACTCGTTAAATACAAATGTAAATAGCTAAGTGCTTTCCAGTCCGAAAAGTAAGTTTAATTAACTAAAGAACTCACAAGCCGAAATGGAGTTAAAAGTGTTTCGCAACTCGCTGATTGCTCTGTTCTACATTGTGCTTTTCTATTATTTCAGATGCTTTTTTTCTTTTTTTTTTTCAGATGAAATTTTCCTTGAGTACTGTTCATTTTAGTGAATTTATTTTGTTTGGCAGTGAGCTCTTATAGCAAACAGATCATTATTTACTCTTGCCGTAGCTTATGGCGATCGACTCAACATTGGATGCGCGCGTATATAAATACAAACACATTTGGCAAGAAAGTCTTTGTAGGTTTTTTAGGTGTTTTTTTTTATCCAACACATTAAAGTAGGAAAAAATTAAATAAGTTATTTACCGGCTTAGGGTCGGTCCGTATAGTGAAAAACTGTGACCTCGGCCTTGAAAATGCTGCCCTCGGCCTGCGGCCTCGGGCAGCATTTTCAAGACCTCGGTCACAGTTTTTCACTATACGGACCTCCCAGCCGGCAAATAACATATATATATTATATATAACATTTGAGTGGAAACCTAGATCGAGAAAAAGCTACGTCTTCTGAATTCTACGAAAAGAAAAAGTAACACCAGAACAAATAAACACATAAGCTGTAATAAAATTAATCAGTTACCGAAAATGTTAATGAACCTATTAAATTGCAAAATAACCGCAAAACACTGTTGTATAAACTCAATAACTAAACAGCCAAACAGAACTTTAACAGAAGCTTTCTTATAAATTTAATGTTATCAGACTGAAACTTGCATGCAGTGAGTTTTGTTATTACTATTAAAACAGTTGCACAACGTCGGAAAAATATTCGAAGCGTTTTGTCTCCACTGCGTCGTATAAGAATTTTTTAAAGTCACTAGAACACAAAACACATCACGTGTTATTAAGTTGTTAGCACGTTTTGGCAGATATAACAGGCAAACATGCCTACATCAATGATTTTCCGAACTACATTTTAATTGTTATTTATATTCCGGATACAGTCACATGGACGGCGGAGCATTTTTCCAACTGGGAGGGCTGAATAGTGATTTAAAGGGGGGGGGGGGTGGGGTGGGGGGGGTTTGGTTAAGGGACTCTTCTCTTATTAATTTTTTATTTTTTTCTGTAAAAGTGGGGGGGGGGGGGGGCTGAGTCAATCGAAAAACGCCCTTAGTAACACCCAGCGGGTTATTAACCCGAAATTATAAACGATTGAACTACCCATTTCCAGCGGTCCTGATTCTTAGGGTTGGGAATAAATCAAACAAGTAAAATTGGGTTTTGTGAGACATTGTTCTGTGGTGAAGAAAAACAATTATGTTACGAACCTTTGGCAGCTAAGGCAGCATGATTCCTCATTGACATTATCAGCAATAGAAGCAGTATCATGGTGAGCAAGTATACTCTGTTTACAACACGAAAGGCTGATCCACGCTTCTGTGACAATTATTCCTGTAAAGAGAAGAATTTAAATTAAAAAGCAGCAAAATTAATAACTTGCCTGTCCAAATCATAGTTTCCATGGAAAATTAACGACAAAACGACAAATCCGCAGCTGAACTGGGGTTTCCTCCATCAATAAATAACATAAAGATTTAGGCAAACCTATAAGCGGAGCTCATTCATTTCGCACAAGAAATTTAACTTTTAACAAAGCAGTGATTTTTCTGGAACCTTTTTCGTTTGTCACAATTTCTCGGAATACAGACCTCTTTAGAGGGGATGTAACACGAATTCGACAATTCAATTGACGTTATAATTAATTACGACAACTTGAGCAGAAGCCATCTTCAGAGTCAGGTGAAAAGGTGTTGTTAGTCTATGATGTTATAAGTCTGGTCCGTTGACAAATGTCATATCTCTTCAACGGACCAAACTTATAACACCATTTTCACGACAATCTCCTGTGACGTCATTTGTAAACCCAGTATTTCAACTTGAAATCATTTGATACATTTTGTAACACTTAGGCTAATAAACGTAAAAAACTGGTATATTTGAAGCCAAACAATTTTTCTTGCTCAACTTATATTTTACAAGCTATCTGTTCGACTTGATCATCTTAAATTAACTAAAATAACTCTAACGAAGGATACTGGGACGTGAAGTACGACAAGATATGAATACTAAGAAGAGATTAAAATGATTATGCCATATGCCTGTTGTAGCAGAACTGAAAGTGACAAACCTCAATACTGAAAAGTGCCTATAGAGATTCTTGCCTCAGTTTTCCGGCTAATAACCGCCGTGTTATATTAAATTGTAGCTATAATATATAGCTTTACAGAACGGTCCTTCTTTAATACGGCATATCCTCCTTACACCCAGAACATCTTTTACACATAATCGTATCTATAACAAAATTCTCGTTTTTGATTGGTTCTGCGCGCGCCTATTTGTCGCGTAATCGGCGCGCGATCACGTGGGTGTCCAATTACAGGTATGTATCCAATTTGAGCAACTTCAAATTGGATACCTGTAATTGGACACCTACGCCATCCGCGCGTCAATCATGCGCATTTGAATGGGTTTTTTCTTGCTGTTTTCTAACTTTTTGTGCAACCAACTGTATTCACCTTTGACTTTTCCTCACAGAAAAGGTTCCTAAAGACTCCCTAACCTCGAATTTTGTTATTGACACGATTAATTAGTAATTGGACCTCGTGTCGTACAATTCAGAGAGTAATCGTGCTCGTAATTTCAAATCGGCCTCGCGCTGCGCGCTCGGCCGATTTCGAAATGACTCGCCCGATTACTCCCTGAATTGTACTCCACTCAGTCCAATTACTATTACTAATTAGATCATGTGATACGTTTTATAGCTCTTGGGCTGAGAAAACAATTTATCTCGCTCAACTTAAGAGCCAACTTGATTTATTTAAAATTTAATTGCCTTAACTCAATCTAACAAAGGATAGTGAGAAGTACGACAACATATGGAGAAGAACAAAGATTAAAATGATTGTACCATATGCCTGTTATAGACTAAAAGCGACAAGTCTCAATACTTAAAACTGCTATCTGAGATTCTTGCCTCAGTTTTCTGATGACAATAGTGTTATATTGAATTGTAGGCATCATATAGCTTTACAAAATGGTCTTTCTTTGATACGGCATATCCACCTTACACCCAGAACAACTTTTGCACACAATTATATATTCAATCTCTTTAAAAAGGTTACTAAAATACGGCCCAACGTAGAGTACTTACGTTACAAATGATCCATTCCAACCATTGTTAGACATATTGACTTCTATCTGACATAACGGGATGTGTGGAAATAAGTGTAAACAATTGTAAACGTAATAATGTCGAATAGCAGATGCTTGTAACTTTAAATCCAAATATACGTTAAACTAAATGTAGCTGTTCTTCCGTGCAAAAGAAAATATCCTTATTACTACTGGCAGAGTGAACGCACAAGGGCACTATTCTGAAGTTTGTTTTCGGCAACGAAATACTCCCAATTTGGAGAAAAGTGATAAGTTTCTGCACATAAATACCGTAAACAGTTTGGCCAAACGCAGGAGACCTCGTTCTGAAAAGTACCGCTTTTCTACTATGTCAGAAAAAACAAAGATCAGTCGGCCAACCATAGAGTAACAGTTTACCATAGTTTGTGACAGCTGACGTAATTATGACGAGCGCTGTTGAGTTTTTAAGTATATTTCCTGCCTTGAGAATTTCAATTGAATTCTCACGACAAACAATAAGCTTCCCCGTAAAAATCACTTGTAACCAACTAAGGAATAGAAACCAATCCGTCTGCTGTCCCAACTAGAAAGTGTTTCTGTTACTAACAACGTGGGGTATTCACATATTTTATGCAGATTACTCCTTGAGCTCACTGCCATTTTTGCATTTTTGCAATTAGCGTTTCTAATAATTATTGCTTCAATTCAAAAAAATACAATTGTAAAAGAGGACCGTCCGAAACATCTGTTTAACTTGTGCGTGTATCGTTGTTCAATAAAAAACATCCTGGGAAGGCTCAGTCAGTAGCGCCTTTAGTAGTAAACGGTACGCATTTTTTATTATTTTTCTATTAATCGTGACAAAAGCTTAATTAACTTTATTTTCGTTTAGGGTAACTCTTAGGCTCTGATTACAAGCAGGAGGGTGACCTTAGTCCCAAAGTTACCCTTGCGCTTGAGGGTATAGTAGTCTTAGTTTTCTTACAATGACACACTAAACAGGTTGCGTTTGCGCGTACGAATGTCCAAAAGCTGAAAACAAACAATATGAAAACAACAGCAGCTGAAGTGCATGACATCTACACAATTGCAATGTGGTTGCATGGCCCTCGCCAAAGTCAAGGAGGGGAGGGGCAATGATAGTGCACTACCTAAAAATTTTAAATTTACTTGGTCTAGGGGTATAGACTTCTGATTAGGCTTGCGTTCTCCTACGTCGAACCCAAATACTGTATTGCATTTTATGTCGTGCATACGAAAGCTGAGAGGAGTCAGACAATTAAACAGACTAGAAAATCAAAAGCCGCAGGACACATGTATGCCTGCCAGTGGGTCTGTCAGTAGTTGTGCCAATATTCAGATAGACACCGAGTCTCTCTTTTACTCTAAATATTCGTGGAGTCGAACGCACAAATAGCAAGCAGGCAATATACCTGATTGACGAAACGTTGCCCTGTGAATAGCTTAAGCAATGAACGATGCGCCCCAAATGTTTACTTGGAAGTCGGGAAAAAATAATCCTCATCTGAGACAAAATAAACCTTATGATATGACAGGTTGCATTTATCATGCTCTTAAGGCCGCAAAAGAAGAAAATATCTTGATCATCAATAAAAGGAATATTACTAAGCTTACCAAGGCTGTCTACCCAGAATGCCACTCGATCTTATCGTTCATGGTTTATGCTTTTTCAGTACACGGTCAACATTTCTTCAATTAGGTGTACAATAGGTGCGGCTAGGCCTCGAGCCGCGTGTAGCGAGTAGCGAGTAAAGCGTGTAACGTGACGTGTAGCGAGTGTCGCAGACACCGGAAAAACAGTTCTCCTTCTTGCACCCACGCTATTCGCAGCACGTGGCTTCGCCGTTCGATTTTCCGTTCGCTTACCCTTATCGTATTCATGTGCAGACACCCTTGAGCCTGTGCTTCGGCGCTTATGTTTATGTTTTCTGTCGTACATAACAACAAGGTTGTTATTTTTCGCTTTCGGTGAGCGTAAATGTTGGTGATTGGGATTCGAGAATCAAAGGAGTAGGCTTCAAATCGACCAAACTCATAAAATGTTCAAACCTTAGGTGGAGCCACGAGCCACAGGCGAGTTGGCGTCACCGGCTGCAAAGTTTTGGACATTTATATAAAGGGTGTAGATCACGGTATACCGTGAATATAGTTTTGAATGCTATTTATCAACATTGCAGGGAGATATCCTGCCCTGAGCTTTTCTGTTCCGGTTATTCTTGATAAGGAATTTTATTTATTATTATAGCGTAGTATGTCACAATTCGGAAGAAAAATATCACAAATGTTGTTCAAACAGTCAGCTCTGTTTTGTTTCTACGTGTGGTATCACTGCGTAACTGGGATCTATCGGATGTTAGGAAAAAAAGAGAGCAATGTTGTTTAAGGGTTCAGCAAGAGCCCGAGCAAGAGTGACAGAGTCTGAAGGCACTGTTTTGATAGAAAGTGACTTACATCTGTACATGCTCACTGCTTTTTATCTCCTCGTAGCAGAGACGGCGGAGCCGGAGGGGGAGGCTGGGGGGCTTTAGCCCCCCCCCCCCACTTTTACAGAAAAAAAAAGAATTAATAAGAGAAGAGTCTCTTAAGCCCCCCCACTTCAAGTCACTAGTCAGCCCCCCCAGTTGGAAAAATGCTCCGCTGTCCATGCGTATTTCGTAAATTATAAGCACAGGTACCCCAAGCTCTATGGAGATATAGACTGTGTGACCTTCGTTCAGCGTTGTGTGAGTGTTGTTATTTGAGCGTCACGGCGGCCGTTGCGTAACAGCGAAATTATAAGGATTTGTATGGGAAATAACGATTCCTGCTTTAATTTAAAAATGCGAACTAGTTTTCAATAAAAAAAAACCTACATAATAATGTGGTTTTTGGAGCGATTTAGCAGGATTCCAGTGAGTTATAGTTCCATTGCCTTCCTCTCTATATATATATAGGAGAAAGAAAAACAGACAGAGGACTTTAGGTAGGGTTTTTTTTTATTGAAAACTAGTTCGCATTTTTAAATTAAAGCAGGAATCGTTATTTCCCATACAAATCCTTATAATTTCGCTGTTACCCAACGGCCGCCGTGACGCTCAATTAACAACACTCACACAACGCTGAACAAAGGTCACACAGTCTACCGTATATCTCCCATAGAGCTTGGGGTTCCTGTGTTATAAGATTGATTGATTGATTTTTCCCTTCCCATGTGACGTTTTTTTGGCAAACGTCCCATGGTCACAGCGTGACAATAGTCTTGTTGCGGAATCAATATCTACAATATCTATCTGTAAAATCCAGCTGGTAAGAGAGAGGTTTAAATCTCTGAGAGATCATGAAGATTGCAGCAGTGTTAATTTTTACTTCGGCCTTGGTTGTGAGCACCGAGTGCCTTGAACGACAAGACAAATGCCTGCCTGGTGAAAAGCACAAGGAAGCACCGTCCGCTGAGGAGTCCATGTCCGCGTGTCAAGCGTACAAAAGCGATTCCTGTTGCACAAGTGATTTCACCAAACAGCTGGCTAGCTACCCGATCAGAAAAATCGGCAATTTCTCGTGGACTCCGTGCAACAAAACATTGAGTCGCAAATGTCAGGCGTTCATGGTCGACGTAGAGTGTTTCTACCGCAGTTCACACAACGCGATCTTCTGGAAGAATCCCCAGTATCAATCGGCAATGTTGAAAGCCCCGATTTGTGCGAGTTTCTGTGATGGTTGGTTCGAAGCTTGCAAAGAGGACCTGACTTGTGCTAAGAACTGGGCGACCGGGTTCAACTGGACCAGTGGTATTAACACGTGCAAACAGCCATGTGGGAATTTCAGCGATTATTACACCAGTGGCAAAGATCTTTGCGAGAGTATATGGGGAACGACCTTTGTCTACAAGGAAACCGATTGCTTGCAGTTGAATTTAACAGATGCCAAATCCAACCCAAATGACAAGCTGGTGGAAAAACTGTTCGGAGAAAAAGGAACCAAACCCAAGAACGGGTTGTCTGCCTTGACTGTTGATCTGTTCCTCGTTTATTTTGTTGCAGTGTTGTCAGTTCTTCTGTGTTAAAGGACTCCAGATTTGAGACTTATGTCGCTTTTATCTTTTCCTATGCATTGAAATGAACTTGTGATCGACATTTGCGGACTAAGTTTAGGTTGTTCAAGAGGTGGGGGTGATTTCAAGAAAAAGTTGCTTCAGAGTGTACTGGAGAATTGCAGGGGGTATTGAATATTTTTTGTACTTTGTTTCCAAACATTTTTTCAGCAAAGAGGAAAGGAATGCTTTTTCCCGTTATTTTAATCAGATGTAGTTCCGGATGTAGCGTTAAATAAAGTGTAATAATAAAGTATGCACCCCAAAAATGAAGTAATTAGCCCAGGGGGGGGGGGGGGGGTACTCGAAGTATACATGACGGGGGGCTCCGACGTATTTTTTGGGGGGTTGAAAATTTACACGCTCGGTTTTTTTTTGGGTCAAGGGATCTGTCATGTATTTTTTGAGGTGTGTAAAAAATACGCGTATTTTTATGGGTGTTATCTCCGAGCGAACTTTTTGTTTCGGGATTTCGTTGCGATCAGTGGATCAGAAAAATATTCATTCGAATTTTTTTTCAGCGACGTGTGTTCCGGAAAAGCTGCTTAATTGAATAAATCAGTATTGAGGTACTTCAGTCTTGTATCTTTTTGGGTTGGAAATTTTGATGCCAGGTATGTTTTTGGGTCTAAATTTTCAGGCTTGTGTATTTTTTTGTGGGTTTGCAATATGAAAGCTCCTTCGGACCCCCCCCCCCGTCATGTATACTTCGAGTACCCCCCCACCCCGGTATTTAGGAGTATTGGAGCTTTACTTCATACCAACCAGTCTGTCAGCGCTTTGTTTTCCCCGTGAGTATCTTTTTAGAGATAAGAAATATATGCATTTATTACAGCAGTTTTCCTGTTTTGGTTTTCATCGCAGATTATCGTGATTATATAACTGTTTTGTTTTGAAAATTAAACGAATAAATTGCACGATCGGCTGTCCTGAGTAGCTACCTACTGAGTGTTGCCAACGCATCTATTTTACATCACCAACGGCCAAATGGGCTTTTAAGCATTTTGATGTAACTGCACTGATAAGATTCGTTTAACCCTTAATATGCTGAAATTATTCCTAAAACGCGTTTTTTATAACCGTTAATCGATTTTCTTGGCGCTACGGTCCAAAAGTTCTCTAAATTCGCTAAAAATGCACTTTCTGACAATGCAGGAAGATTTTGATGAAATTTCCATGGAAAAATTTACAATATTTTACTTTGGCGCATGCGCATAAGCCAATTTTTTTTTTTTTTTTTTTTTTTTTTTTTGGCTGAACCTTTCCGATTTTTTTCCTTGCTCCTTTCCTTTTCGTTTTTCTCTGCTTTCTTATTCTCTCTATCTTTTACTCTGTGCACTTCTTCTACTGGCCTGAAAAGTTTTGATCTGAATCAATGGAAAACCCTGGAAAGGAGATCATGATCAAGTACGGGTATTTTGGCCTGTTTTAGCACCAATTTTACACCAAAAACTGATCGTGTTTTTTTCGATTAACTCTGTCGGAATGCAGTCAATATTGAAGATGGATAGTCCTGTGGAAAGATCTATCCTAGCTCTATAAGATGCAAATCACAAAAATCTGCTGACGTGTAAATTGGTGACGTCATAAGTGGCAGAATGGCCATTCCTCCAAATCCCGGAATAATCCGCGCTTAGCATGTTAAGGGTTAATTCCCCCTTTGGGCCGAGATCAAATTGCAACTTCCTAGCTAGGCCATGGCCGCACGCGAGGGGGACGGGGGGGAGTTGCGGTATCGTGGGTGAGAATGGACACGAAATGTTGGAATCGACTCGCAATTTGGAAAGAGATCTAGACGAACTGGGAAAATTAAAAGGAACGAAGAGATTTTTTCGATTTCCGCTCTTCCTGGACTGTATCGGGACAGCCGTAGTTGCCCGATTGTAGCCGATAGAGTAGGGGAGGATTCCGCGGTACAGGGATGGACAATTATTAATATAGTTTTTTTGTTTAAATATCTCCGTTATTGCGTCCTTCTTTGTTTTATTTCACAACACCTTTTAGATTTAGCCAATGTCTGCAATAAGTCAATAAAACTGTTTTTGCAAAACCTTTCACAGCGTAACCTACAATTGCTAGCCAAAACGTTGCTTTTGTTTACATAAACGAATCTTATCAGTGCAGTTACATCAAAATGCTTAAAAGTCCATTTGGCCGTTGGTGATGTAAAATAGATGCGTTGGCAACACTCAGTAGGTAGCTACTCAGGACAGCCGATCGTGCAATTTATTCGTTTAATTTTCAAACTACAAAAAAGTTGTATAATCACGATAATCTGCGATGAAAACCAAAACAGGAAAACTGCTGTAATAAATACATATATTTCTTATCTCTAAAAAGATACTCACGGGGAAAACAAAGTGAATATTTTTCTGATCCACTGATCGCAACGAAATCCCGAAACAAAAAGTTCGCTCGGAGATAACACCCATAAAAATACGCGTATTTTTTACACATCTCAAAAAATACATGACAGATCCCTTGACCCAAAAAAAAACCGAGCGTGTAAATTTTCAACCCCCCAAAAAATACGTCGGAGCCCCCCGTCATGTATACTTCGAGTACCCCCCCCTGGGCTAATTACTTCATTTTGGGGGTGCATACTTTATTATTACACTTTATTTAACGCTACATCCGGAACTACATCTGATTAAAATAACGGGAAAAAGCATTCCTTTCCTCTTTGCTGAAAAAATGTTTGGAAACAAAGTACAAAAAATATTCAATACCCCCTGCAATTCTCCAGTACACTCTGAAGCAACTTTTTCTTGAAATCACCCCCACCTCTTGAACAACCTAAACTTAGTCCGCAAATGTCGATCACAAGTTCATTTCAATGCATAGGAAAAGATAAAAGCGACATAAGTCTCAAATCTGGAGTCCTTTAACACAGAAGAACTGACAACACTGCAACAAAATAAACGAGGAACAGATCAACAGTCAAGGCAGACAACCCGTTCTTGGGTTTGGTTCCTTTTTCTCCGAACAGTTTTTCCACCAGCTTGTCATTTGGGTTGGATTTGGCATCTGTTAAATTCAACTGCAAGCAATCGGTTTCCTTGTAGACAAAGGTCGTTCCCCATATACTCTCGCAAAGATCTTTGCCACTGGTGTAATAATCGCTGAAATTCCCACATGGCTGTTTGCACGTGTTAATACCACTGGTCCAGTTGAACCCGGTCGCCCAGTTCTTAGCACAAGTCAGGTCCTCTTTGCAAGCTTCGAACCAACCATCACAGAAACTCGCACAAATCGGGGCTTTCAACATTGCCGATTGATACTGGGGATTCTTCCAGAAGATCGCGTTGTGTGAACAGCGGTAGAAACACTCTACGTCGACCATGAACGCCTGACATTTGCGACTCAATGTTTTGTTGCACGGAGTCCACGAGAAATTGCCGATTTTTCTGATCGGGTAGCTAGCCAGCTGTTTGGTGAAATCACTTGTGCAACAGGAATCGCTTTTGTACGCTTGACACGCGGACATGGACTCCTCAGCGGACGGTGCTTCCTTGTGCTTTTCACCAGGCAGGCATTTGTCTTGTCGTTCAAGGCACTCGGTGCTCACAACCAAGGCCGAAGTAAAAATTAACACTGCTGCAATCTTCATGATCTCTCAGAGATTTAAACCTCCCTCTTACCAGCTGGATTTTACAGATAGATATTGTAGATATTGATTTCGCAACAAGACTATTGTCACGCTGTGACCATGGGACGTTTGCCAAAAAAACGTCACATGGGAAAGGAAAAAATCAATCAAGCAATCTTATAACACAGGTACCCCAAGCTCTATGGGAGATATAGACTGTGTGACCTTTGTTCAGCGTTGTGTGAGTGTTGTTAATTGAGCGTCACGGCGGCCGTTGGGTAACAGCGAAATTATAAGGATTTGTATGGGAAATAACGATTCCTGCTTTAATTTAAAAATGCGAACTAGTTTTCAATAAAAAAAAACCCTACCTAAAGTCCTCTGTCTGTTTTTCTTTCTCCTATATATATAGAGAGGAAGGCAATGGAACTATAACTCACTGGAATCCTGCTAAATCGCTCCAAAAACCACATTATTGGGTAGTTTTTTTTTTATTGAAAACTAGTTCGCATTTTTAAATTAAAGCAGGAATCGTTATTTCCCATACAAATCCTTATAATTTCGCTGTTACGCAACGGCCGCCGTGACGCTCAAATAACAACACTCACACAACGCTGAACAAAGGTCACACAGTCTATATCTCCCATAGAGCTTGGGGTACCTGTGCTTATAATTTACGAAATACGCATGGACAGCGGAGCATTTTTCCAACTGGGGGGGCTGACTAGTGACTTACAGTGGGGGGCTTAAGAGACTCTTCTCTTGTTAATTCTTTACTTTTCTGTAAAAGTGGGGGGGGGGGGCTAAAGCCCCCCAGCCTCCCCCCCGGCTCCGCCGTCCCTGATACGAGGAGATAAAAAGCAGTGAGCATGTACAGATGTAAGTCACTTTCTATCAAAACAGTGCCTTCAGACTCTGTCACTCTTGCTCGGGCTCTTGCTGAACCCTTAAACAACATTGCTCTCTTTTTTTCCTAACATCCGATAGATCCCAGTTACGCAGTGATACCACACGTAGAAACAAAACAGAGCTGACTGTTTGAACAACATTTGTGATATTTTTCTTCCGAATTGTGACATACTACGCTATAATAATAAATAAAATTCCTTATCAAGAATAACCGGAACAGAAAAGCTCAGGGCAGGATATCTCCCTGCAATGTTGATAAATAGCATTCAAAACTATATTCACGGTATACCGTGATCTACACCCTTTATATAAATGTCCAAAACTTTGCAGCCGGTGACGCCAACTCGCCTGTGGCTCATGGCTCCACCTAAGGTTTGAACATTTTATGAATTTGGTCGATTTGAAGCCTACTCTTTTGGTTCTCGAATCCCAATCACCAACATTTACGCTCACCGAAAGCGAAAAATAACAACCTTGTTGTTATGTACGACAGAAAACATAAACATAAGCGCCGAAGCACAGGCTCAAGGGTGTCTGCACATGAATACGATAAGGGTAAGCGAACGGAAAATCGAACGGCGAAGCCACGTGCTGCGAATAGCGTGGGTGCAAGAAGGAGAACTGTTTTTCCGGTGTCTGCGACACTCGCTACACGTCACGTTACACGCTTTACTCGCTACTCGCTACACGCGGCTCGAGGCCTAGCCGCACCTATATACACCTAATTGAAGAAATGTTGACCGTGTACTGAAAAAGCATAAACCATGAACGATAAGATCGAATGGCATTCTGGGTAGACAGCCTTGGTAAGCTTAGTAATATTTATCTTATTGATGATCAAGATATTTTCTTCTTTTGCGGCCTTAAGAGCATAATAAATGCAACCTGTCATATCATAAGGTTTATTTTGTCTCAGATGAGGATTATTTTTCCCCGGCTTCCAAGTAAACATTTGGGGCGCATCGTTCATTGCTTATGCTATTCACAGGGCAACGTTTCGTCAATCAGGTATATTGCCTGCTTGCTATTTGTGCGTTCGACTCCACGAATATTTAGAGTAAAAGAGAGACTCGGTGTCTATCCGAATATTGGCACAACTACTGACAGACCCACTGGCAGACATACTTGTGTCCTGCGGCTTTTGATTTTCTAGTCTGTTTAATTGTCTGACTCCTCTCAGCTTTCGTATGCACGACATAAAAAGTAATACAGTATTTGGGTTCGACGTAGGAGAACGCAGGCCTAATCAGAAGTCTATACCTCTAGACCAAGTAAATTTAAAATTTTTAGGTAGTGCACTATCATTGCCCCTCCCCTCCTTGACTTTGGCGAGGGCCATGCAACCACATTGCAATTGTGTAGATGTCATGCACTTCAGCTGCTGTTGTTTTCATATTGTTTGTTTTCAGCTTTTGGACATTCGTACGCGCAAACGCAACCTGTTTAGTGTGTCATTGTAAGAAAACTAAGACTACTATACCCTCAAGCGCAAGGGTAACTTTGGGACTAAGGTCACCCTCCTGCTTGTAATCAGAGCCTAAGAGTTACCCTAAACGAAAATAAAGTTAATTAAGCTTTTGTCACGATTAATAGGAAAAATAATAAAAAATGCGTACCGTTTACTACTAAAGGCGCTACTGACTGAGCCTTCCCAGGATGTTTTTTTTATTGAACAACGATACACGCACAAGTTAAACAGATGTTTCGGACGGTCCTCTTTTACAATTGTATTTTTCTTGAATTGAAGCAATAATTATTAGAAACGTTAATTGCAAAAATGCAAAAATGGCACCGAGCTCAAGGAGTAATCTGCATAAAAAATGTGAATACCCCACGTTGTTAGTAACAGAAACACTTTCTAGTTGGGACAGCAGACTGATTGGTTTCTATTCCTTGGTTGGTTACAAGTGATTTTTACGGGGAAGCTCATTGTTTGTCGTGAGAATTCAATTGAAATTCGCAAGACAGGAAATATACTAAAAAACTCAACAGCGCTCGTCATAATTACGTCAGCTGTCACAAACTGTGGTAAACTGTTACTCTATGGTTGGCCGACTGATCTTTGTTTTTTCTGACATAGTAGAAAAGCGGTACTTTTCAGAACGAGGTCTCCTGCGTTTGGCCAAACTGTTTACGGTATTTATGTGCAGAAACTTATCACTTTTCTCCAAATTGGGAGTATTTCCTTGCCGAAAACAAACTTCAGAATAGTGCCCTTGTGCGTTCACTCTGCCAGTAGTAATAAGGATATTTTCTTTTGCACGGAAGAACAGCTACATTTAGTTTAACGTATATTTGGATTTAAAGTTACAAGCATCTGCTATTCGACATTACGTTTACAATTGTTTACACTTATTTCCACACATCCCGTTATGTCAGGTAGAAGTCAATATGTCTAACAATGGTTGGAATGGATCATTTGTAACGTAAGTACTCTACGTTGGGCCGTATTTTAGTAACCTTTTTAAAGATAATTGCGTGCAAAAGTTGTTCTGGGTGTAAGGTGGATATGCCGTATCAAAGGACCATTTTGTAAAGCTATATGATGCCTGCAATTCAATATAACACTACTGTCATCAGAAAACTGAGACAAGAATCTCAAATAGCAGTTTTAAGTATTGAGACTTGTCGCTTTTAGTCTATAACAGGCATATGGTACAATCATTTTAATCTTTGTTCTTCTCCATATGTTGTCGTACTTCTCACTATCCTTTGTTAGAATGAGTTAAGGCAATTAAATTTTAAATAAATCAAATTGGCTCTTAAGTTGAGCGAGATAAATTGTTTTCTCAGCCCAAGAGCTATAAAACGTATCACATGATCTAATTATGTGTAAAAGATGTTCTGGGTGTAAGGAGGATATGCCGTATTAAAGAAGGACCGGTTTGTAAAGCTTTATATTATAGCTACAATTCAATATAACACGGATATAAGCCGGATAACTGAGGCAAGAATCTCTATAGGCACTTTTCAGTATTGAGGTTTGTCACTTTCAGTTCTGCTACAACAGGTGTTTGGCATAATCATTTTAATCTCTTCTTAGTATTCATATCTTGTCGTACTTCACGTCCCAGTATCCTTCGTTAGAGTTATTTTAGTTAAGATGATCAAGTCGAATAGCTTGTAAAATTTAAGTTGAGCAAGAAAAATTGTTTGGCTTCAAATATACCATTTTTTTTAAAGTTTATTAGCCTAAGTGTTACAAAATGTATCAAATGATTTCAAGTTGAAACACTGGGTTTACAAATGACGTCACAGGAGATTGTCGTGAAAATGGTGTTATAAGTTTGGTCCGTTGAAGAGATGTGACATTTGTCAACGGACCAGACATATATTATCATAGACTAACAACAACTTTTCACCTGACTCTGAAGATGGCTTCTGCTCAAGTTGTCGAAATTAATTATAACGTCAATTGAATTGTCGAATTCGTGTTACATCCCCTCTAAAGTGGTCTGTATTCCGAGAAATTGTGACAAACGAAAAAGGTTCCATGGAAGAAGAAAAATCACTGCTTTGTTAAAAGTTAAATTTCTTGTGCGAAATGAATGAGCTCCGCTTTTAGGTTTGCCTAAATCTTTATGTTATTTATTGATGGAGGAAACCCCAGTTCAGCTGCGGATTTGTCGTTTTGTCGTTAATTTTCCATGGAAACTATGATTTGGACAGGCAAGTTATTAATTTTGCTGCTTTTTAATTTAAATTCTTCTCTTTACAGGAATAATTGTCACAGAAGCGTGGATCAGCCTTTCGTGTTGTAAACAGAGTATACTTGCTCACCATGATACTGCTTCTATTGCTGATAATGTCAATGAGGAATCATGCTGCCTGCACCACAGAACAATGTCTCACAAAACCCAATTTTACTTGTTTGATTTATTCCCAACCCTAAGAATCAGGACCGCTGGAAATGGGTAGTTCAATCGTTTATAATTTCGGGTTAATAACCCGCTGGGTGTTACTAAGGGCGTTTTTCGATTGACTCAGGCACGGGGGAGCCGGGGGGGGGGGGGCTGGCGGGCTTTAGCCCCCCCCCACTTTTACAAAAAAAATAAAGAATTAATAAGAGAAGAGTCCCTTAACCAACCCCCCCCCCCCCGCACCCCACCCCCCTTTAAATCACTATTTAGCCCTCCCAGTTGGAAAAATGCTCCGCCGTCCATGTGACTGTATCCGGAATATAAATAACAATTAAAATGTAGTTCCGAAAATCATTGATTTCGGCATGTTTGCCTCTGCCAAAACGTGCTAACAACTAAATAACACGTGATGTGTTTTGTGTTCTAGTGACTTTAAAACATTCTCATACGACGCAGTGGAGACAAAACGCTTCGAATATTTTTCCGACGTTCATATCAGGATCGTGTGTTGATTTGATCATGCAAATGAAAATTCTGCCATGTTCAATTTTAAAATGCCTTCACCTTTGTCTAAAATCTAATGCATGCAAGTTGCAGTCTGATAACATTAAATTTATATGAAAGCTTCTGTTAAAGTTCTGTTTGGCTGTTTAGTTATTGAGTTTATACAACAGTGTTTTACGGTTATTTTACAATTTAATAGGTGCATCAACATTTTCGGTAACTGATTAATTTTATTACAGCTTATGTGTTCATTTGTTCTGGTGTTACTTTTTCTTTTAACTGCGCTGTACCATATGCGTGCAATCAACGATGAACGTTTGCTCACGCAAACATAATTTTTTAAGGAAACAAATGCAACTTTGTGTAGAGTCACCCAAGAAGATTATAGAAATAAAACTATATGAAATGAAAGGGTAGCTACACCGTCCTTACATAAAAAAAGTTATAAAACACGAAAATGTATCTACACCGCCCTTACAGGAAGAAACTCTATAGAATGAGAAAGGGTATTATCTGTGTGTTTTTTTGGTTGGCCAGGGATCACTTTTTGGTTGTGGATTTACGACACTCAATTGGATACCGTTCTAGTTCGCCAATATCTCCTGTTCGGATAAAACACTTTTACGCTGTAAGCATATAGAAACGGTGCACGTGATGAGTAAAGTATAAGGACAGAAACAATTGTTCGTTTATAAAAGAGGTTTACATATTAAGAAAACCTCAAGATACAGGGGGATTTCATCCCACAAAAAATGAGAACAACAGTGGGAAAATTGCGCGAAAACTATTAAAACAAAACATTATAGTTCACACGGTGGGAATTTTAACGTTTTATGTCCCTGAGACTTGCCCCCTTTGATGAGAACCCACACTCATGAGGATGAAGATTCCTTGCCTTAAAACGTCCTATGTTATCTGTTCTGCCTTAATATTGCTTAAAAGGTCACGGATGCTGAAGCAAATATCTTCCTCGTCATATTCACAAGGCATTTCTGGAGTGTCTGTTTGTTTACATGTACCGACATGTTCAGATAACTCCTTGCATTCATAATTGTTCTCCTCACTGTGCCCAATTTCGTGTTGCTTTAGTGCCCTTGATCGACTAAAGCACTTGCCACACTGACGACACGCAAACGGTTTCTGTCCTATGTGTATCTCTTTGTGTTCCTTTAGATGCCCTGACTGAGTAAACGACTTGCCACATTGGGTGCATTCAAAAGGCCGTTCCCCTGTGTGAGTCCTTTTGTGTTGTTTTAGACTCCCTAACTGGGTAAATGCCTTGTCACACTGGTCGCATTGATAAAGATTCTCTCCCGTGTGTATCCGTTTATGACGCTTAAGAGTCATGGCGTGTTTGAAAGACTTGCCACACTGGTCACATTCATAGGCCTTGTTATTAGTATGTACTGTTCCATGTTCCTTAAGTTTTGCTGCCGAACGAAAACACTTGCCACAATGGGTACATTCAAAAGGCCGTACCCCAGTGTGTATCATTTCATGTTGCCTCAAATGTGCTGCCTGACTAAATGACTTTTGACACTGGTTACATCCAAAAGGCTTTTCACCAGCATTTTTTTCGGTAGGTTGCTGTACATTTTTTATGTGATCAGAGGTCGTCTTGCACTGATTGCCTTCAAACTGCGCCTCTTCCTTGTGTTGTCGTTCATGCAACCGAAGATTCTGTTCCTGGTTGAAACCCTTCTCACACTGGCTGCATTTAAATGGCTTCTCTTTTGAATGTGTCTCTTCATGTTGCTTTAGATTCTTTGCCTGACGGAAACACTTAACACACTGGTTACACTCGAACGGTTTTTCTCCCGTGTGTGTTAGTTTATGTCGCTTTAGATGCCCTGCCTGAGTAAACGACTTGCCACACTGGGAGCATTCAAAAGGCTTCTCTCCTGTGTGTATTCTTGTATGTTTCTTAAGACGTCTCGGTGTACTAAAACACTTATCACACTGGTTGCACGCAAACTGTTTCTCTCCTATGTGTAACTCTTTGTGTTCCTTTAGATGACCTGCCTGCATAAACGACTTGCCACACTGACTGCATTCAAAAGGCCTTTCTCCTGTGTGCGTTCTTTGGTGATGTTTTAGACTCCCTAACTGGGTAAAAGTTTTGTCACACTGGTCGCATTGATAAAGATTCTCTCCCGTGTGTATCCGTTTATGACACTTAAGAGTCGTGGCGTGTTTAAACAATTTCCCACACTGGTCGCATTCAATCGGCTTGTTGTTAGTATGCACTTTCCCATGTTCCCTTAGTTTCCCAACCGAGCGAAAACCCTTGCCACACTGGGCACATTTAAAAGGCCTTTCCCCGGTGTGTATCATTTCATGTTCCTTTAAATGTGCTGCTTGACTAAACAACTTTTGACATTGGTTACATTCGAAAGGTTTTTCACCAGCATGTTTCGCTGTAGGTTGCTGTACATTTTCTATTTGATCGGATGTCTGGCACTGGTTGTCTTCTACGTGAGTCTTTTCCTTGTGATCCCTTTCATGCAATTGAAGATTCTGTTCGTGTTTAAAACACTTGCCACACTGGCTGCATTTAAAAGGCTTCTCTTTTGAATGGGTCATTTCATGCTTCTTTAGATTGTTTGCCCGACGGAAACACTTGCCACATTGGTTACACTCGAAAGGTTTTTCTCCTGTGTGTATCTCTTTGTGTTCCTTTAGATGCCCCGCCTGCGTAAACGACTTGCCACATTGGGTACATTCAAAAGGCCTTTCGCCTGTGTGAGTTCTTTTGTGATGTTTTAGACCTCCCGACTGGGTAAATGCCTTGTCACACTGGTTGCACTGATATAGATTCGCTCCCGTGTGTATCCGTTTATGACACTTGAGAGTCATGGCGTGTTTAAAAAACTTGCCACACTGGTCGCATTCAATGGGCTCGTTCTTAGTATGTACTCTTCCATGTTCCTTTAGCTTTCCTGCCGAACGAAAACACTTACCACACTGGTTACATTCAAAAGGCTTATCTGCGGAGTGAATCATTTCATGTTCTTTTAAATGTGCTGCCTGACTAAATGACTTTTGACACTGATTACATTCAAAACACTTTTCACCAGCGTGTTTCTCTGCAGGTTGCTGTACATTTTCCATGTGATCAGACGACGTTTCGCGCTCATTTCTTTCTAATTGCGTCTTTTCTTTATGTTGTCTTTCATGCAACTGAAGATGTTGTTCATGATTGAAACACGTACCACACTGGCTACATTCAAAAGAAGTCTCTTTTGAATGAGTCATTTCATGTTGCTTTAAAGTGTTTGCCCGAAGAAAACACTTGCCACACTGGTTACACTTGAAAGGTTTTTCTCCTGTGTGCATCTCTTTGTGTTCCTTTAGATGCCCCGCCTGCGTAAACGACTTGCCACATTGGGTACATTCAAAAGGCCTTTCTCCTCTGTGAGTTCGTTTGTGTTGCTTTAGACCTCCCGACTGGGTAAATACCTTGTCACACTGGTCGCATTGATATAGGTTCTCCCCCGTATGTATTCGTTTATGTGACTTCAAAGTCTTGGCGTGCTTAAAAAATTTGCCACACTGGTCGCATTCAATGGGCTTGTTCACAGCATGTACTCTGCCATGTTCCTTTAGATTTCCTGCCGAACGAAAACATTTGCCACACTGGGCACATTCGAAAGGCCTTTCCCCAGTGTGTATAATTTTATGCTTCTTTAAAAGTGCTGCTTGACTAAATGACTTTTGGCACTGGTTACATTCAAAAGGCGTTTCACCAGCGTGTTTCTCCGTAGGTTGCTGTACATTATCTATCTGATCAGACGACTTCTCGTACTTATTGCTTTCTAAATGAGCTTTTTCCTTGTGTTGCCTTTCATGTAACACAAGGTCCTGTTCATGTTTGTAACTCTTGCCGCATTGGCTGCATTTGTAAGGCTTGTCCTTTGAATGTGTCTTTTCATCTCTTGTGTGTATTGCTCTGTGCTCCTTTAGATGTCCTGCCTGGGTAAACGACTTTCCACACTGGGTACATTCAAAAGGCCTCTCGCCTGTATGAGTTCTTTTGTGTTGCTTTAGACCTCCTGACTGGGTAAACGCCTTGTCACACTGGTCGCACTGATATAGATTCTCTCCGGTGTGTACTCTATTATGAAGTCTCAGAGTCGCTGCATGTTTGAACCACTTGCCGCACTGGTTGCATTGATACGGCTTAACACTTGCGGATTGCTTTAGGTACGCTACTTCAGGAATCGTTTCTTCACACTGACTGCATAGATAGAGTTGCTCTCCCGTGCCTTCTCGTTTGTGCAAACTTAGCGATAAAGCATTTTCAAAGCTTTTACCACATTGGTTGCATTCAATAGGGATAGAAGTCTCCCCAGAGTGTATTTTTTTGTGCTGCTTTAGAGTCTTTACCCAACGAAAACACTTGCCACAGTGCTGACACTTAAACGGTTTCTCTCCTGTGTGTACTCTTTTGTGCTCCTTTAGATGTCCCGCCTGACTAAATGACTTGTTACACTGGTTGCATTTGAAAGGCCTTTCTCCTGTGTGTGTTCTTTTATGTTGCTCTAGACTGCCTGCCTGCGTAAACAACTTGTCACACTCGTTACACTGGTATAGCTTCTCTCCTGTATGTAATCTTTGATGTATCTTTAGGCTTTTTGCATTCTTAAAACTCTTGTCACACTGTTCGCATTTGAAGTTTTTGCATTCTTGTTGCATCATTTTCTATTTTTTCAAATATGTTGCCTCACTAAGCCAGATTTTACGGTCCTCGCTTTAATTTCGAAACCAGATTCCTACGGAAATAATAAAACAACTTGTTAGTTTGGTTGCATAAAATGCTCCTCTGAACTGTCTAAGTGTTCGCCTTTCTGGCTACTCTATTGACTGAATCTCTAAAGGTCGGTTTACACGTTGCGATTTGTTGGCCAGGCGGACCCGATTTGTTTCAAGCAAATTTACACGCTGCGATTCGTCAGCCGGCTTTTCTTTGCTTTGGTAAAAGCAAAAAATGGAAATGAAAAAATGGGAATGAATATTTTTCTGCACCTGCAATCATGGTTATTTGCTAGAATTTTTTTTAGAAAAATCTGGAAAACTGCATATGTACCCCGGGTATCCAATCCAACAAAATCGAACATCTATTTTGCTGTGAGTTCGATTTTCGAACCAATCGGACCAATCAAACATAATCGAACATAATCGAACTCAATCCGAATCGGGTTCGATTTTGTTCGGAATCTTGCTCTTGATAAGGGACTGGTCAATAAGTACCAGGGGGGGGGGGGGGGGGGGGTGGGCCGGAGCAATTGGAAAAGTGATGGTTCGAAAATTTGTGACCCACCCCTTCCTCCTGGCTCAAAACTGATTGACCCACCCCTGGTAGGGGGTTAAAAATTACATGACCCACCCCCTTTGCTAAGGAACCAATCTTTTCTTTATTATCCGTTAGGGGTTGGAGGTTTTTGATTTGGCATAAGTTTTTAAAGTGCAATTCCCTACATATAACACCCTGATTTTCCCTGATGGACACTGCTGTTCCATGTACGTCTTTACCCTTTTCTTAACACAGCAAAGAAGAATGAATTTATCACTTCTTATACTAGTCTGTTGTAAGTTTTCCACATATTTCTGTATAAAGTCCATGGGAAAATTTAGACACAAACATGCGAAACCTGAAACAGTATGTTATATTATTTCATAAACAACTATTGAAGAGTTCATATTTTTACACAGAAACTGATAACAGAAACTACAACCACTGTCCATCATTCATATTTGCAAAGTGTTTGAGTTTACTAGTATTAAAAGGCTTAAAGCCCAGCGTGAATCTATGCAGGTTGAAGAGAGACAGGCAAACCTGATGTTATGATCACAAACCATCTAGGGGGGTCAGGGGGCATGCTCCCCCGGGAAATTTTTATATTTGAGCCTTCTGAAACCGCTAAAAATTTATTAAAAAATGCTCACACAGAAAACTTTATCAATTTTATATACTGATGAATACAGCTGTTCTTGGAACTATAACAGTTTAAAGTTAGTGTATAAATAAGATGACCCACCCCCTATGTGTAGATCAAAATTTCATAACCCACCCCTTTTCGAGGGCTCAAAAACTGATGACCCACCCCCTTTCTGCTCCGGCCCACCCCCCTGTACTTTTTGACCAGTCCCTAAGTAAATCACGCAGGACTAATCAAAATCAACTTTTATTGAATGGAATAAATATAAAAACGTCCAAATATCGAACTGAATGTCAATGTTTGGTAAAATATATTTGGTAGAAGAGAACAAAACGATGGTAAAATAACTGAAATGCACTATTGTTCACATTTCTATATTAGAAGGAAGGATATGGTTTCTGCCCTGCTTTTCACCATTTATACACTCAAACAGAACCATTTCATTCACTGCAACACAGGCAGTTGTGTTCAATATGTGAAGAACACACATTTGGCAAAATTTTTCCCAACCACATGGCAGACTGGTGTGCCCGTGGCTATTGTGCAGACAATCGTCCTATTCCGGGGTATGGCGAATCGGCAAAAAATGATTAGGGGAACGGTGCACCGTACAATATGTACGCAGTATAAACAAACAGGAGTTCGGTAATCGAACATTTGATTGAGTTCGATTGTTGGTTGTTCGGTAATCGAATGTTCGATTGAGTTCGATTGACCAAATTTTATTGAGAGTTTGATTATGTTAGATTACCGAACCCAATCGAACGATTGGTGTTCGATTGAGTTCGATTACCGAACATTCGATTGGATACCCCGGGTATGTAATAAGCTGAAAAGCTGGGAAAAAAATGATTTCACGATAAATTAAGATTTCTGGTAAAAGATGGCAAATTCTGGCCTAATTGGCATGTTTCAATAACATTCTAGAATTTTCTAGAATTTTCCAGGAAATAAAACTGGTTAATTCTTGAAATTTCAATTTTTTTCCAGGATATTTCTAGAAAAATTCTAGGAAATTCCTACAATTTTCCAGATTTGTTTTGCAAGGGATCGGCCCAATTTCTAAAATCATATTCTGTGACCCTGCAACAGATTTTTAAGAAATCGGGCAGATGTTAATAGCACACTCATTGTCTTATCAAATCTGGGCCAAATTGGGCCAACAAATCGTAACGAGTAAACCGACCTTAATGCTTTGCTTGTTTGAATATCTTGTAAAATACCACTTTGTACACTGCCAGGAGGAAAATGGAGGTACATCCCTGGAATTTAAAACAAACATTAACATACATACTGTACAGCTGATTTTAGACTTTTTAAAAGTCATTCGCTTCTCGTTTCCGCTCTCGCGCTTCGTGCTCGCTTTCGCGCTCCACGCTCTGGGTGCTCTCTTAGCGCTCTCTGCGCTCGACTTGTAGGCAAGTCTAAGCTGATTTCAGACTCACTTTATTTGGTTAGCTAGAATTGAGCGAGGATGCAGCCAGTTATCAGCCATTCAAAAAGCTATATTAATATGACTGTAACACGTCCAAACAGTTACTCTTCATCTCGTTTGTCTCTTGTAACGAACATGCGTGACGCCCAATTGCACGATGCAAAACGCTGAGAGAGCGTGAGCCCATTTCCTGCTGTCCCTTTTTAATCCCACTCACAATTTCTACGCTCGTTCCATAACGTTTTCAGGAGCAGTATTTTGCCCAACTTATTCGGGAAAAAGAGGGACTGTTTTGCAGTCAACCTGGATATCAGGGAATCATACTGTTATTCACAGATTATATTGCCCAAGATCATCCAAAGCCTTTTGAAAGTTACCGAACATGACCCAAGGTTCTCGTTGCACTGATAGTTATTGCAAACCACCAAAAGGCTACTAAAGATTAGCAAGTAACACCCGAGGTATTTTAAGGATTATTTTGCTACACTTCAACCCAAGGTTTTCAGGATTTTCAAAGACAACCCGAAGACTTCTGAATGTTACCAAATTTCATCCAAAATATTGTCAACATTCTACGCAATCTGGGACTATCCACTTAATACCCCAATATGGGTTGACTCCTGTAATGTACCGAAACGGCTGGGAAATTGGTGCATACCAGCATTCGCTGTGACATAACTGATAACTGATCTGAATTGCTCTTCTTTAATTTTTGTGTTTTGCTGCAGCCGCAATGGCTGCAAGCAAAACACATTGAGAGCTGAAGTTTGTGCCGTAAGGTGGTAAGTGCCGTAAGGTGTAAGTGCCGTAACAGAGGAGAAATCTGAACTACCGATGTCAATCAAATCCATGAACAAACAAAATCGAAACCAATGAACCGTAGCGCTGATCGCATTCGAAGTTACGGGCCAAAGTATTCGAACGCAAACCACGTTGGACATGTTGGAAAACAGAAAACCGATTTAAAAGTATATCGCATTGGGAAAGAAAACAAACTGTGGCGCGACCACTCCAGTTTTATGAGAAAATTATTCTGCAGTTTTCATCATTTACGAAAAGAGCGAAGACTTGGAACCTCGCCGAAGGTCATAAATATTTTCTCCAAAGGACCGGTTAGTGCACAGTTTGTAAACTTTCGCTTTGAAAATAAACTTACCCTCACCTTGTCTACACTGTCTACAGCATACTAGTACTGTATTAACTCTGAACTTCATATTTTAAAATAAAATGTATGAACGTGTAACTTGTCACGCAAAGACAGCTGGAAAGGAATATACCATGCTGGTAGGCTGCACCGCTAATTGTAGCTGTATTCGAGCTATATAAAAGACAGCTAGAAACGAATTAATACTAGTAACATCACAATGGGAAAGAAACTTATTCAGTGGTTCACACCGTCGAAAACAAAGAAATATTAAAGGAAGTTCTCATTCACCAGATTCACTGCATCAGATGCAACATTCGTCAGTTCGTGTTTAACTGTCATGGTCAGAAAAAATCAAAGAAATTTTGGCCACAGCCAAAAACTCATACTTTGTCAGTTTGAGGGCCTAGGTATGTAACTGAAAGATATGAAGTTAGTTTTTCGAAATATTCAAATTTACGGCAGAAAACCACGAATAACGGTAATCGTACCGGAAGCTCAAATTTCACTTCTCGACAATCCGAAATTTCACGCTTTACAGCTTCTCACTACCCAGACGTTTCAACCGCTGTAAACCTTTCCTTACCTTAGTTGCATAGATTGACTCTTTCTTTATTGAAATATAGTTAGTATTTTTATCTCTGATTATTTCTGAGCCAGCTGAGCCTCGATTAAGTAGACACATTTTTCTCATTTAGGAAAAAGGCTAAAATAATCCAAATTCAGTGAGGAAAAAAGCTGACCGGTAGTGCTTCAAATCTTCTGATATTTTAGCCAAAGAGAGTCCAGTCGTTGAATTTTAGGTTTATGGTTTCAAAAGTGTAGGATCTAGTAGCAGTTTTTAACAAAGGTCGATCAAAGGTCGACAAAATTACAATTCCGCGGCTTTGAAAAGAACAACTGAAACACGTGACACGAAACACGCAATAGAGTAATTTGTATATTTTTTGGGCAAAGACAACACGGTAAAATTAGCTTTGAAGTTTTATACGTTTGAGACTTAAGAAAAATAGTATTTATCCTAAAGATTGCCTACAATAGAAGAAATACCAAAAATAACAGCACTTGAACTCTCCCTGATGTTCGTCACGCACGAGCGACTTGGAGCGGCGAATGACAAAAATATTTTCCATTGATTCAAAGTAAGTCATATTCTGAAATAAGAAAAATCTATTTTCTTTAAACTTTGCCCACCAATCTGTCTTAACTAAAAAACGAAACAGCTTTCATATTTGCAAATATCGCAAGAAATATTTTTTTAAGAATTACATTCAATTGGACCACGACCGGCGGCCTATTTTTAGCAATGGCGACAACTAAAAATAGGAAAAAACGTCGAGTCACCGCTTCGAAAATTTATGCTCCAATTTTAGGAATTGTCTTACAGTGCGGACACTCAAACCGTGAACACCAAGGCCTTTTTTCCCGCTTTTTTGCCATCATCCAATCACGAAGTGACTTCATAACGAGGCTGGTACATTTATTGAGAGTGAAACATACCGATCATGGCTGACAAGAGTGAAATTTATATGTGGCTCAAATCATTATCTCCAAGCATGAAATTAGAAAGACTTTCGCTCCAGTTCGAAAACAGAGGGTTCCGCTCACGAAGGTCACTGGCTTTAATACATGAAATTTGAGGATTTGGACTCGTTCTTTCCGTCTCCTGATAAGCTGTTACTTGCGGAAAGATGCGTATTAGAGGCCGAACTCAACAACATCAAAAAGAAAAGCCCTTGTAATGATGTCAACTCTTGTAAGCTAAAGGAAAAACACCCAGAATTGATTATCGATATTCGCACCGTACAGCGTGAACTAAAGGAAGTTGAATAATAGTATACAAAAGCAAAGAGCGACTACGACGTATTTAGCGCTTCCCGCCAACGAACTAAATCAAGGTTCTTTGCTATTTATGCGACCACGTCGATCTAAAGAAACAGAACCCAGCGAAATATTTAGATCGTTCTGCCTTGGATAGAGACTTGATGATTCTTCAGCAACGGGTTCAGCGAGCGCTGCGAAATAAACTTCTATTAGAGGAAAGTTATGACTGGAGATTGCCAAGTGTTATCGAAGAGTATAAACATGGAATTGTTGACTCTCTCCGAGTGCAGTGAGCGGAAAAAAGGAATGCATGCAAATGGTAAAATTGTACTTTACTCATGTTATGCTGCACTAAACTGCGTTTGATCTGTTCCCTGTTGTGTTTTTATTTTTGCGTGTTTTCATTTCGGCTTCAAATAATGTGCCGGTACACTGTAATTAGTTCAGACATTAGTTCATGCATTTCTGGTTGTGATTGTGCTGTACAAAAATAAAGTTTGACTTTTAGACTACTAGAACGTGACAATAAGGTTGAATCAGAACAGAATATATTTAATAAAGTTTAGTTTTTAACATACATTCTGTGTCTTATTGCGCTTGAAGGAAACTTACATTTGTCTAGCAACAAGAGCGAGTTTATTTGTTTCCACGGATAAGATAAAAATAGCAACAGAATCAGACATATCCGTGTTTTCTAAAGTATGCTATTTGCTGGACTTATTTTGAATCAGAACAATTTCTATTCTATTCAATAAAGTTTTGTTCTATCTTGTCTAATCTGCGCCTGCATTTGAAGAAAATCTACGTTGTGTAGCCATGTTAGCGGCAAGCGTGAGTTGTAAGATGTGTAAGATAAAAATCTGAGTTGTCAGTCACGTAGCCGCATTTTCTAAAGTATGTGATTGAATTTGCTGGACTTACTTTGGACACAGCTTCGCTAATCTAACAACAACCGCTGTTGAATCTCACTTGTATACACGCTAGGTTTACATAATTTCTCTGATACCACATATTCGACAACATCTGTTGACATTTTATTTCGAACCGGTGTTTTTCGCGGCCCAGCCAGAGATGAGTTGCTCTCTTCGTAAGATTGAACAACTTTATTTACACATCCGACGCTAACTCGCATATTTTGTGAAATTTGTCTTTGCGAAAACCCTTGATGATGTAGATCAAGCATTCTTTCCCGATAAACTTCAGGCAGAGCTTTACCATTGTCGTAGCGGTAGATCCCTTGCTGTCGATGAACACCGAGTTTGCATTCACCTTTGCCGAACAGGAATAAAAAAGACTCCGACGGTGGCGATAAAATCTTGAAAGATAACTTGATTCTAGCGAAAAATATGTACTTTCCAGCGTAGTTAGCAGGCGCGTAGGCCATTTCACATTCGAAATATTGCCAAGTCGCTGACACAAAGAAACTCACATTATATTTTCCCGCAACCGCTGTGATTGGACGGCGCTTAAAAAATGTTATTCCTTTTGTTTATAAGAAGAGCTCTCATTGGCTAACCGTCAAAAAAGGCCCAAAAAAATGTCCAAGTGTTCATGGTTCGAGTGTCTGCACTGTAACTCTCCTGGAATAAATTGGACCTTTATCTGTATAAAGCACGCAATTTTGGTTCGTTAAAAAGAAACAAACAATACGGAATATTTTTGATTTGAAGTGTACTTGGCCATCTGACGCCAACGGCTCAAAAAAATTGCACATTTTCAACGGGTCATTGCGCAAAAGTCCAACTACTTCCGCATTACATTTGTTTCCATACCAACTAAGAAGAAGTCAAAGAGTATGGAAATGGAAAAATATGTTGTGGTTTAAGCGAGCTTTTAGTGCAACCAGGCGGCAACTTGGCTTATGTTGCGAACATGTTTTGTTTACATTGCAACAGCGGGCAGTTGCTCACGCGAAACCAATTTAGCATAAACAACACAATATTTCGTAAACATTGTAACCTTACAAAACTTTATATCCGCTCACATAATAAAACATCATTTAAAACTCGAAAACCTTAGCAGCTAGCGAGTCAGCAAAAAAAATACTGTCGCCTACCTGCAAGCCGGTGAGACAACAAAATTCATTGTCAGGTCCGCCATGGCCATGTTATTGGATTCCACATTTCTTTCTGGTTTTCGTCAACCATAGTATCCGCAAAAAGATTCAAACGGTAAACATAACACACATAACATAACATTGAACATACCACATGATTGTGATAACTGAAACAAATGAAAGAAAGTTGCGGGCAACACATCCCAAGAAATCAATCGATCACAACAGATCGGCTTGAACAGTTGATTGAAAGTTGCGTCACGCAATCTAACCTGAATCCAACTGCCTTATGGGCGAACTGAATAATTATTGTCCAAGAATCGGACTGTCCAAAATATCGGCTCTAAATATTTTTAACAGATGTATATGTCCTCGTGTGCACCATTTTGGTATGTTTATTAGAAACGAAGCTTACGTATTAAGCTGAAAACGTATTTAGCTGAAAGAAAACCCAAACAGTCCTATTCGCGGACGGGTTTTTTCATTTCCCGGTTGGGCGGGTTCGTTAAGGGGGGGGTGGGGGGGGGGGGGTGTAATAGAGCTCAATTTGACCTCATCATCTATTCCTTCTTACGGAGAAAGAAGTAGGGTGGAAATTATCAGAAGGATAGAAAAACCCTGCACATTTTCTGGCCACACTAAAAATATAGCCAACGAAAAAGTGAACAAGACATTTTTGCCTAGAAAAATTTTCCACTCAGCCATTAAAGGAAATCTATAAGCTTATACTACCGTAATGTGAGATACGTTTACAAACCTGATCTTGTCGGCCATGTGCACATTTAGCACATCTCTGCTTCTAATGGCTTTTTTATCACCACGGTGAGTGGGATATTAGAAAGGCCCGTGCTGTTTTGAATATTTCCTATGAAAAACTAGAATGGCGATGCTTGGGACTTATATAATTTCGCCTTTCTTTGATGAAGACAATCCAAATACACCTGCTCTTGCAAAAACTAGTTCGTGCTCTAACAGAAATGCCACGAAATTAAATGGTTTGCTATAAGATCATTGCAGTCTCCAAGACGAACGAGCTCGGTTATCCCCCTCGATTGCCGCAACTTCCTCTATACTTTGAAGTGTGAAACAAAAAGCGCATCTCCTCCATTTGTTTTGTAAGTTGATAATGCTTCGCGAGAACAACAACGAAGTATGAATGACAAGTGCGTGGCGGCGTGGTTTGTAAAGACTTATTTGTGTTCCACTTTTTATTTCTTTCTTACTTACCTTTATCGTTTACTAGAACAATTTATTATTTTGAAAAAGCGGGTTTTTTTGTATTTGAAAAGCGAGCCTAAAATTTCAAATTTGGAAGCATCCAGATGTAGATGTACAGGAAGTGGTCGAAAACAAGAAATCAAACAAATACGTCGGTCAAAAATATTTACAGCCCATATTTTGGACAGTCCGATTCTTGGACAATAATTATTCAGTTCGCCCATAAGGCAGTTGGATTCAGGTTAGATTGCGTGACGCAACTTTCAATCAACTGTTCAAGCCGATCTGTTGTGATCGCTTGATTTCTTGGGATGTGTTGCCCGCAACTTTCTTTCATTTGTTTCAGTTATCACAATCATGTGGTATGTTCAATGTTATGTTATGTGTGTTATGTTTACCGTTTGAAACTTTCTGCGGATACTATGGTTGACGAAAACCAGAAAGAAATGTGGAATCCAATAACATGGCCATGGCGGACCTGACAATGAATTTTGTTGTCTCACCGGCTTGCAGGTAGGCGACAGTATTTTTTTTTTTTGCTGACTCGCTAGCTGCTAAGGTTTTCGAGTTTTAAATGATGTTTTATTGTGTGAGCTGATATAAAGTTTTGTAAAGTTACAATGTTTACGAAATATTGTGTTGTTTATGCTAAATTCTTTTCGCTTGAGCAACTGCCCGCTGTTGCAATGTAAACAAAACATGTTCGCAACATAAGCCAAGTTGCCGCCTGGTTGCACTAAAAGCTCGCTTAAACCACAACATATTTTTCCATTTCCATACTCTTTGACTTCTTCTTAGTTGGTATGGAAACAAATGTAATGCGGAAGTAGTTGGACTTTTGCGCAGTGATCCGTTGAAAATGTGCCATTTTTTCGAACCGTTCGCGTCAATGGCCAAGTAGACTTCAAATCAAAAATATTTCGTATTAATAGTTTCTTTTAAACGAATCAAAATTGTGTGCTTTATACAGATAAAGGTCCCCAATTTATTCCAGGAGAGTTAAGACAATTTCTAAAGTTAGCGCATAAATTTTTGAAGCGGTGACTCGATTTTCACTTGTCGCCATTGCTAAAAATAGGCCGGTTGTGGTCTAAATGAATAAAATATTAAAACATATATCTTACGATACTTGCAAATATGAAAGCTGTTTCGTTTTTTAGTTAAGACAGATTTGTGGGCAAAGTTTAAAGAAAATAGATTTTTCTTTTTTCAGAATATAGCTTACTTTGAATCAATGGAAAATATTTTTGTCATTCGCCGCTCCAAGTCGCTCGTGCGTGACGAACATCAGGGAGAGTTCAAGTGCTGTTATTTTTGGTATTTCTTCTATTGTAGGCAATCTTTAGGATAAATACTATTTTTCTTAAGTCTCAAACGTATAAAACTTCAAAGCTAATTTTACCGTGTTGTCTTTGCCCAAAAAATATACAAATTACTCTATTGCGTGTTTCGTGTCACGTGTTTCAGTTGTTCTTTTCAAAGCCGCGGAATTGTAATTTTGTCGACCTTTGACCGACCTTTGTTAAAAACTGCTACTAGATCCTACACTTTTGAAACCATAAACCTAAAAGTCAACGACTGGACTCTCTTTGGCTAAAATATCAGAAGATTTGAAGCACTACCGGTCAGCTTTTTTCCTCACTGAATTTGGATTATTTTAGCCTTTTTCCTAAATGAGAAAAATGTGTCTACTTAATCGAGGCTCAGCTGGCTCAGAAATAATCAGAGATAAAAATACTAACTATATTTCAATAAAGGAAGAGTCAATCTATGCAACTAAGGTAAGGAATGGTTTACAGCGGTTGAAACGTCTGGGTAGTAAGAAGCTGAAAAGCGTGAAATTTCGGATTGTCGAGAAGTGAAATTTGAGCTTCCGGTACGATTACCGTTATTCGTGGTTTTCTGCCGTAAATTTGAATATTTCGAAAAACTAACTTCATATCTTTCAGTTACATACCTAGGCCCTCAAACTGACAAAGTATGAGTTTTTGGCTGTGGCCAAAATTTCTTTGATTTCTTTGATTTTTTCTGACCATGACACTTAAATGCGTGGCGACCAGTTTGTTTACTAGTTATTAAAAAATAATACGGTCTTCATTTAATAAACAGTTCATCCTTAAATTTCAGCTTTTCTACGACTGACAGGTAGGTACTATAGTATAAGCCCCGCTAAAATAGCTGGAAAGGGAAAGTTTTTTGAAAAATGAATTTTTGACTGACGCGCTGGCGCCACATGTTTATTTTGTGAAGATTAATTAAACGCCGTGAAAAATAGAATTTGATGTCCAGCGAGCCACTGCATCTTCGGCTACGCAGTCCTCAGTGAATCCTCCAACTTCACAAATTTCTAAAACTTTAAGAAAACGAACTTTCGCAGAATCAAAAATTGGTCCTTATCGATCTTCCGATCTTGTTGTGAAGACACTGAAATTCGACGAGTGTTCATGCGTGAAGGGATGACTGACGAATGATAATAATTATTTGTAAACTTTCGCTTTCAAAATGAACTTTGCGTTACGTTCAACGCCGTCTTTCTGTTGTTGTACGCCGGTGCGCGTGCGATTATTTATAATTTCTGAATTTTGATCAGTAAAATTATCAGGATTGAATTAACACAAAGTGACTACAATATAGTGCAATTATTAACCTGCACACAAGTGACAGACAATAAAAGACGTTGGATTTCAATCTCGACTCACTTGTCTTTCATCAACATGTTCCCTAAGACTTTGCTCTAGCAGCAAAACACATGGACCCATTGGGGCCCTATTTTTTTGTTAAAGATATCAGGTCTTGGCAATGTGATGTTTTTCTCCCAGTCCATTCATGCTACTGAAACCGAGATTGGTTTCGACCTGATGGGCCAATAGGTTCAAGCGTAGACTTAACCATCAGGATTTTCACAACTGATTCTTTTTTTTATAGTAACAGTAAAACCACTTTGGCGCGTTGTCTGGTCCAAAATGTAAATATAGTTTTTAAGACAGCCCTGGAAAGATTTATCATGAGTTCAAATATGTGGCAGGTTTGACAGGCAATTTTGATGAAATAAAGAGAGTTTAAAAAAAACTATATAGTACATTTGGAAATGAATGGATGATCGAAAGCAAATAAATAATTGAATACATAAAGAAATGAATGAATAAATAAATAAATAAATAAATAAATAAATAACAAATCACTTAATTTAAAATTTTGTCAAGGTACTAATTGCTAATTGGGACACTATATGTGTCAGACATCATCAAAAAATTTTACCACAGGCTAACATCTGTACTACAGCAGGACCATTGTTGTAAAGGTCAGTTTTGAAACAAATTTGCAGTATTCATTAAGGTGGACTGGTATAATTATGCTTTGATCCAGTGAAATTTATTCAAAAAAATTAAAGATTCAGCTTTTTTGTGCCTAATTAATAAAAATTAGAAGTACATGAAAATTAAAAGTGTGTTATTTTGGTTACATTTCTTGATGGACAAGTTCTCGAACTTCTTTTTTTTTCTTATGCTTTACATGACTAAAAAAAATGAATAAAGGGTTAAAATGATTTTCTTGTTATAATCTACCTTTCAATCTCAGACAAGAAGCTTGAACAGGCTACAAACCGTGCACTTACATGAAATGTATAACTCCCTTATTGCCAAAAAAAAAAAAACACAAAAGTCTGACTCCTTTTTTGCCAAAAAAAAAACACGCAAGCAGACATCAAAGGCATTTGGAAAGTAGTCAAGTGAGTCATACAAACACTTGTGGTTTGCACGATTCACAACTTGGCTATGGCCTTTAAAGTCCTGGAGTAGTGGGAATAACCTTGTACCCCAAAATGTCTTTTAAAACCCAATGACTGGCAAACATACATATAGGCCAGGGGTTCCGACTCACAAAGGCCTCTTTGAGATGGAAACTCCACAATGAAATTCTGATTTCTTGAACCTCCAAGGAAAACCACAAATTGGTAAGAGAAATTGGGAGAGGGTTAAATTGCAGTGTTCATCTAAATGAAAGCAAACGACTTCTTGGAGGTAATTGGAAGGTTTGAGAAAACTGGATTTTATTGTACTTCCTTTCTCAGGGTTGTGAACTAACTTCAGGATTAAACCTCTCCTCACTGATTCACATAAAATTGGTTCTTTGCTAGGTAGGAAAGTTACTTCAATTTAACCAGGGGGAAATACTGGTATTTATCCACTTCTCCTCCTCTTAGTCTTTCACCATACTGACCCTTCCCCTCACACTCCCCTTCCTCCCCTCCCCCCTGTAGAGGACTCCCCTATTAAAATGAGAAGGGTGCTCGTTGTACCTTTTAGCGGGTAACATTTGTGGTTTGGTACCCCTAAAGGTACTAAAACCTAAAATGACTGCCATTAGGGTTGTTGTGGTACCTTTTAGGGGCTTTTAAAGCTATCAATCTAAAAATTAACCCTGGTGAAAATCTTTTGAAGATCCTCAAGGATCTTCAAAGATCTTTAAAGATCTGCAAAGGTCCTGTAAAGATCCTCTCACACAAGGATCTTTTAAGGATCTTTAAGGATCCCAAAGGATTTTATGAGGATCTTGTGAAAATCTTATAAGGTTCCTGACAATAATCCATTCAAAGATCTTTGCAAGGATCCTCTAGGATCCTCAAAGATTTCAATAGGATCTTAAAAGGATCCTTTGAAGGATCCTTTGAAGGATCTTTCTTAAGGATCCTCAAAGATTTAATGAGGATCTTACAAGGTTTTTATTAAGATCTTTCCAAGGATCTTACAAAGTTCTTGGTCAGGATCCTTTATATAATCCTCAAGGATCTTAGAAGGATCTTAATAAGTTCTTGAAAGGATCCTTTAAACTGATCTTCATCAAGATCTTTAAAGATCCTCAAGGATTTAATGAGGACCTTTAAAGGAACTTAAGAGGATCCTATTAAGGATCCTTCAAAGATCCTTCTAAGTATCCTCAAGGATTTGACAAGGACCTTTCAAGGTTCTTAGAAGGATCCTTTTAATGATCTTTGTCAGGATCTTTAAAGATCCTCAAGGATTTAATAAGGACCTTTAAGTCACTTAAGAGGATTCTATAACAGATCCTTCAGATCCTACAAGGACCTTCCAAGGTTTTAAGAAGGATTCTTTTAATGATCCTTCGAAGATCTTTTTCACGATCCTCAAGAATCCTCAAGAAGGAGGACCTTTTACAAGAATCATAAGAGAATCCCATCAAGGATCTCACTTGGTTATCGGTCAAACAACAAAATGTTATCTGATTATCTTGTAGTTTGAGTTTGATCTTTATAGAAACAAACCAACAGTATGTGAGAAGCTCGGATCTGCATCTATTATTGACTCTTGCTTATTCAGTTTTTCTTATAAAAGCAATACACTTTCCAAAGCAGTCATGTTACCTCTTGCAATGCTGAAGGCTGAATGAAGCGGCGATTACAGTTTCATTCCACGTATCTGACTTTATTTTATATTTAATTTAAGTTTACTTTCTTACACAGACTGAGATAGACGTGACTTCTCAAGTTCCAGCTTGAATAATTCACCTCATCTTTCTCGCAATATAAAGTCAATAATTTCCCGATTGTGTGAGAGTAAAATTGCTTGGAATCACCATGCACTTCTTTAAATGATTTCTTAATAATTTCCAGTCTATTTCAGACCGCTAAATGGAGTTAAAATCCAAGTTTGTTTCGTGAAAATCGAACAAAGACTGAGACACGAGCCGCCATCTTGGATTACTGGGCCCTGGGAACGAGTGGATATGTCCCATGATGCAACGCTTTTTGAAAGGCGCCTGAATCTAAGAACAGTTTACAGCGAAATGCCTCAGGATTATGATGCCCAAAAAGCAACAAAATCCGGATCTTTTGCCTCTAAGAAAGAATGTAAGTAGACAGAGAATCTTAAGGCTTCTGGAAGTAATAGCTTAGACAAAGCGTTTCGGTTTTGTTTAAAGAATCTGCTCGGTGATCAGATCAGTAACTTAACTGTTCATACCAGTTCATACACTGTTCTTTCGCTCTTTAACAGTATTAACTATTATTTATACTAATAGTGATACACCTCTCGAGATAGAAAATCATTTTTCTGTTTATATACATAAATGAATAACTTGATATCTGTTAAACAACATACATACAAAACAACATACATGTATGTATGTATGTATGTATGTATGCAGCTTAGCAATCTTCGATTCTAGAATAATTGGCGATGCAGAAGAGACAAATACATCTAGTACGCGCGATTGTTGTCAGTATTATTTAAATATGAAATAAGCTTCAGCTTCTAAAGGTTTATAATTGTTGTTTTGTGCTTTCTTGTAGGTTTTGAAGCGAAAGGGCTAGAAAAAGACATTCACTAACAAAGCAATATGTTTAAAAAACTAAGTGAAAGCCATTCACAAACATGTGATTGTTAATGCATGCGGCAGGAATTGTAGTTTAAAACTCTCAACTGTTAGTTGTCTATAAACAGTCAATATGTGGTACAAGAAAGAATTCCTGATAAATATCTCAATCTGAATGAGAGAAAACAAATTTCCTGATTACTGAATCTTTCAATTTTTGTTGTTGTTGTTGTTGTTGTTTCTCCATATTTGTACATTTCTCATTGTATGATTTAAAATATTATTGTTTAGTATTGGTAATTTGTTTGCAGTGGTATATTTTAATAACTTCATTCTTTAGTTTTAAATTTAAGCAGTGTTTTATGACACGTTTCTGTAATAGTATTTCAATAACTAATTATCCCTGGACAGTGGAGACATTTTCTCATCCTACCCAGACTACAGTACCACTTATGAATCCATTTAACATATCATCCCACGTGTAAACTTTTCCTCTTCACTTGTCTTGCAACATCATTGAAAAGAATTGCTGCAGACCACCTGTGTTACAATTCGCGGTGACATATTGCGCAAACATCAAGGCTGTGCTCCAAGAAAAATTACAAGGAGCCCAAAGGTTCCAAATTATAAGATCCAGGGTGCCCAGTTTATATATAAAGCCAATATTTGAAAGAAATAAGATTATCTGGTCACCTAAAGACAAAAGTTAGTCGCCTGAGGCACCTGGGTGCCCCAAAAGCACAGCCCTGAACATAAATAGAGATCAACTTTGTGTGACTTGTTTCTGCAACTTGCAACACAGTTTGTAATATGTAATAATCAACAATGTTAATCTTAAAGGACCGTAGTCAGTCATGCCTTTGTTTTTGTTTACATACCAGAGTTACGGTATTATATTGTACACGTACAGTGTTTTAACAAAAGAGATCACTCACACTGTAAAACTGTTAAAGGTAGTTAAACAGACTTCCAGTAACACAATTTACAGCAATGTAATAAGATTTCCCTGCACCATATAGTTTTCTTAATTTCGATAGCATAGAAAATGGCAGAGGCTGACTAGGGTCCTTTAAGGCTGCAATTTGTATATTTGTTGTTGTTGCTGAAAGGACATAAGTCCAAAATCACCACTTTGGTCGTACAAGATAAAAAATTAAGTTCAATATGGCATTATGTTGAAGCTTTTTTGAATTGAAAATTGTCCCAGCATAAAGTAAATTAATTTTGATTGTATGTTGCTTCTCTTAAATTTTAAGAGAAGCAACATACAATCAAAATTGTGTTAGTGCATAAAATTAATTCATTTTCAGAATGAAATTTAAAGTCACTAATGATTTGAAAAAGTAGGGCAGACAAGGTCCAGCTACAGTTGGGATTTTGCCTGACATGGACCAAATTTAGACAGCCATTGTCTGATGATTGACTGTTATTTGCAGTCTCCAGTGTTTAAAATGTTCTGTGACAAACTGGAAGAAAACATTGCCTATATTACATGTACTTTAATGAAAGCTTAAAAAATGGCTTATTGCAAAAGCAAGAAATGACAAAAGGTACCTTTGTCAGGCTGCAAATATAAAGATATTAACATTTTGCAGAACTTTACTGTATTTTGCATTAATTTTAAATCAATGAGATGCTTAATGTAAGACCAGTAACATTTCTTAAAAAATGAGAACAATTTATCTGAGAAATTAAATGCATTTGGAATTATATAAACAGAGGTTAGTAATGTTTATTGTTTTTGATAATCATTTAAATACTAGTATTGTTTTGCAGTATGTGATTGCAGGGATTTAATCAGCTTGCCCCGCTGTCAGATCCTTTCTAAGTCCCTGCAGGGACCCAGTAGGATCCTACCAATCAAGATCCTTCATGTTCCTGCTAAGATCCTTCAGGTTCTTGTAAAGATCCTTCACATTCCTGTTAAGATCTTCCAGGTTCCTGCAAAATTCCTTAAGGATCTTTTAAAATCTTGCAGGATCATGCAAAGATCCTCAAAGTCCCTGCAAAAAATCCTTAAGGATCTTTTAAAATTCTTGCCTGACCATGCAAAGATCCTCAAAGTCCCTGCAAAAATCCTTAAGGATCTTTGAAAATTCTTGCAATACCCTGCAAAGATCCTCAAAGTCCCTGCAAAAATCTTTAAGGATCTTTTAAAATTTTTGCAGAACCCTGCAAGGTCCCTGCAAAGATCCTCAAGGATCCTTCAAGATCCTTAAGGATCCTTTAAGATCCTTAAGGATCTTGAAGGATCCTTGAGGATCTTTAAAGATCCTGAAGGATCTTTGCAGGGACCCTGCAGGGTCCTGCAAGAATTTTAAAAGATCCTTTAAGATCTTTGAGGATATGGATGAAGATCCTTGCAGATCCTTGTCAAGATCCACAAAGATCTTTGCGCAGATCTTTAAAGATCCTCGAGGATCTTAAAAAGATTTTCACCAGGGAATGATACAGTAATGCTTTTTTACACAAATAACTTGACAACAGCCATTTAGTCATCAAATTGCAAGTGTCAGTGAAAGGGACTGTGTCACGAATTTCAGCCAAACTTAGGCATAGGAAATGACCATCAAATTCGTTTAAATAAATTATATAAAATAACCTCAGTCTTAAAACAGTAAAGGAATATTAAAAGAAAAGCAAAAGAAGGTACAGATAGCCAGAAGTGACAAAGATTGAAATGGATTGCGACATGTGTATTTAAAAAAATGTATGATCCAGCAGAACAGTTTTCAAAGTTAAACTTGTCTGCTTGTAACTTTACATTATTATGCCCAGGAGACAAATTTGGCTGCAAAGAAGCTATGGTTTTGTCATTCAGAATCATAGAATAAATTTCTTTGCAAACATTCAGTTTCATAGCGAATATTTGACAAAATTTAATAAAATAAAATTACATGTAACTTAGCCATGACACAGTCCCTTTAGCATGTTATTTTAGAATTGGTACCTCTTAAGGTCGATTTACACGGTACGATTTTGTCGCATGCGACTTGCCTGCGACATGCTTACGACAGGATTACGACACGAATTGTTTCGTGTAAATCACACCTACAACTCCTAAGTCATGTCGAAGGCCTGTCGTAAGCATGTCGCATGCGACAAAATCGTACCGTGTAAATCGGCCTTTAGGGATGAAAATTAATTTGGGCCACACCCACAAGATGGGATTCATTCAGGTATTTACAGCAAGCAGCCTACTAACATGAAGTAACACTAACAGTGCCAAATTAAAGAACAAAGTTATCAGTTTCGAAACTGTTGTGCTGCATCAGTGGGAAATCCCAACAATGGCATCCTGTTTTTCAAACCCTTAATTTCTCAAACCTCCCCATAACTCACCATTTCTTTTCCTTCAGTCAAACACTACAATTTTTCCTGTGATTTTTCAAACACCCTATTTCTCGAAACCAACTCATTTCCTTTGGAGTTTTGAGAAATCCGAATTCTACTGTACATAGTTTATTATCAAATGGAAGTTAATAAAGGTAAACAAACCCTTAATAGTAGTGAATTTTGGAAAGCTGACATTTCAAGCAGTGGCACTTCACTGGAGAACTTCCCTATGTGAAAGAGCATAATGCACTAAAGGTCAGCAGCTTATTAAAATTCACCGCAATAGTTTATTTTCATGTGCCTTTATCAGCATCCAGTTGATAATGAATCAAATTAAAGAAGGACTGTCAGTGGTCATGTGCCAACTTGTTATGCCAGTATACTGAAATGCACAATCAATGTAAAAGCCATGATGAAAAATAATATATTAAAAACCCTTAGGTCAATTTGAAATAAAAATATGAGTTAAAAATAAACGATTTGAAATAAGTAATTTTGGATTGAAAAAAAAAATGTTGGGCAAAGAAGGTAGATAACAAATAAATGATGGCTGCAAGGCACAGGTTAATGAACTCAAAACACACGCTCATGTTCTGCAATTTCTTGTCTTTCTGAATGTTTTATTACCAGGCAGAGCTCAATCACATCAACATTGCCAGCCATATCAGGCTGCAGAACAACCTTACTTAATACTACTGGGACATTATAAGCTTGCAGATGAAAATGCAAAAAATACTGGGTAACCTGGTAGTGAAAATGTTATCCAGGCAAAGAAAAGCAGAAAATATAATTATAGAAATTACTAAATATTAATAAACCAAAGAATTCAATGCAAATGGCAAAACATTCAGCTTGATTCACACCAAGACATTAGGCCATTAATTCCAGATGGCAATGAAGAAACTTAATATCTACACTCACTTGACAACAAAATTAAAATCTCAAATCTGTTTTGTCAAACTTGAGAATATATTCAACATCCTATATTTGGAAGAACAGTCAATAGCTACGAATTTTTTCGAAATCTTGTTCTTCACTGTATTTTTGATTGGCAGATAATTGAAAATGTCATCAGCGTATTTTTCTGATGGCACTACTTTCCCACAAATAGGATTTTCGATCACACAGAAGAATCAAAGTCTCTTCAAGATATCGACGTTTTTGCATGAAGTATGTGTCGAAGGTTTATCCTGTGCATTGTTCTTCGAACTTATCATTACAGTTTCTTTGTAGTTTAGTTTAACAATTTCCTATCTTCGCGGAGGAAATGCAGCCATATATGTAATTTTGTCAAAAATGGCTCGTCCACGCCGGGTATTTATACACATATTCCTTAACATTACACAAATAAACAGTGCAAATTCCGAGATCTACAATTCTATACTTTAAAATTGCAAGGACCTTTCGAGGCAGTCGATTACGGCAGCGAAATTAGCAAATGAAACAGCAAAATATGCGTTCGACGCTTTGTTTTTGCGATTTGAATTGTTATAGGTATACCGCTGTTCAATGTGTTCAAGGCCGTATCGTAATGATTGCTCCACGAGAAAGCACGAAAAAAATATCGATATTTCCGACTACTGTCGGAGAAAACATTGCGCATATAATTGCGGCGTAAACAAATTGTTACACTCAAGCTGCGTTTTGTCTAGGCTCTAGGCTCTTAAGTCTCAGGATTAAACAAAAGCCATATATACAGTGAATGCTTTCGAATTATATTTGAAGATGAAATACGAAAGAATTTTGCTGTCTTTGACTGAAATTCCACTCGAACTGCGTAGATACGATCGCATGTTGTAAAGCCGATTCATGCAACATTTCTGTCAACGTGATGTAGCGACCAAATTTGGCCTAATTGTTAACCGCTCCTAAGCTAGAGGAAGCCCCCATCTCTTGCATTTGTTTTAACTTCAATAATATCTTTGAAAAGAGCGAGTTTTTTGGTATGGTTTATTTTTGACGTTTGTAATTTTTAAACGATGTAAGCGCAGTGATTATTTATTCGTATTTTAGTTACGCAATCCATTGTTTGTGCGACGCTTTTTATAGATCGCCTTTCAGACACACGTGCGTTGGGATAAGAAAGCTGACATGTCACTTTTAAAATTGTTATATAACGTTTGTAAATGTGACAAGTCACGTTTTTTCCATGAGATCGCAAGTGATCACCAACAGCGGAAAGTAATCCCTTGAGAAATTAAAACAGTCCCTTGAGAAATTAAAAAAGTCCATTGAGAGTTTACAAATATGTGGTTCCAAATTTTGACCACATAACCCCTATTCTACGTTTTTAGCTTGTAAACAAGCAAAAACGTTGAAAAAAGGAAAAATTAGTAATAGTAATTGGACCGAGTGGAGTACAATTCAGGGAGTAATCTGAGCAAGTCATTTCTAATTGAAATTACGAGCGCGATTACTCTCTGAATTGTACAACACGAGGTCCAATTACTAATTAATTGTATCAATAACAAAATTCGAGGTTAGGAAGTCTTTGAGAACCCTTTTTGTAAGAAAAAGTCAAAGGTAAATTTAATTGGTTGTACAAAAAGTAGGAAAACAGCACGAAAAAACCCATGCAAATGCATGTGATTGACACGTGAATGGCGCAGGTGTCCAATTACAGGTATCCAATTTGAAGTTGCTCAAATTGGATACCTGTAATTCGACATCCACGTGATCGCGCGCCGATTACGCGACAAAAAGGCACGCGCAAACCCAATCAAAATCTAGAATTTTGTTATAGATACGATTAAAGCTAAAATGGTGTCCCATTTGTAGCTAATTTGTTTTGGGCACTAATGACTAGTACAGTAATTGGTTTACTAATGCACCAGAATCCAATATTTACTGACAATTTACCAATCCTTTGAACTCATAATAAAGAATCCTGTTAACAGGGTTCAAAATAGCAGCTGGCTGCCGGCGAAACCTCTGATGTCTCTGATGTGGTTTCCAAACAAACAACATTACTTCAACTTCCTTTTTCAGTTTCAACTTAGTCATAACAACATTCACACAAATAAATTTGCTTTCTATCTTTGCTTTCTTGTTTGGTACTGAAGTTTACAAGGCAAAATGGCTGAATTAAGAATGTTTAAATCCTTCCATGAAGTAAAAAACATAGTAGATTGTTCGATCGTTCGACATACGTTTACTTGTGCGCCTTCATTAATTCAGTCAGCGGTATCTTGTCACTTCATATATTATGTCACCAAAAGTCTCCAACATTCTACTACGTCATGTAGTGTACACGGAATGCCATTTGACATTGGAATAAACGCAAATTAGGTAATAATAATATATTTCATTCTAATTCAGATATTTATCCTTTCTTTATGCTCTTATTATTTTTTGAAATGTGCAAAATGGATTTTCATCTCCTAAACCTTGTAAAACGAGCTTAAAATCGCTCAGATAAAATCGCATAATTTGCCGTATAATAGTACTTTCTTGCCGCATAATCTGCCCTAAAAATGCCGCATAATTTCTGCTTTTTTGCCGCACCCTATCAGAAGGCCTGTTTAAAATTATTTGAAGAGTACAGTAATAAAATTACTTTCGAAATTAGTCATTTTGAATGTACAGTGGAACCCCGATATAACGATATGCCAAGGGGGCAGTAAAATTATATCGTTATATCGAGAAATCATTATATCGGGGTTCCGTCCCATACATTTTACTTTTGCCGGGACATAAAACATTCATCCTTATATCGGGAATATTGTTATATCGAAGATCGTTATATCGGGGTTCCACTGTAAATATAAATGGCAATGATGACAAAGTGCTCACGAAAAAGCCCAGCACTTGATTGTTGCCTGAAACAGACATCACACATGCACGCGGTGCTGGTTTTCGATCGAAATTTCAGTCATCTTTGATCGCTGAGAAAGACATTAAAATGTGGGTACTTCTCGGTACTTCTTTGCAAGCACAATAATACGGTCTTCATTATGCTATCGTGAGACCCATATTTAGTAGAAACCTGCATATTATCTGAAGAATCGTGAATATTTATGACCTCGTCGCGGGTTGTGAAAGAAAGCTAAACAAAATAATCAAAATAAAGGACGTTCTTAACAAACCACGGTCATAGGACAATTGACACAGACCAGGATAAATTATTTGGAAGAAGTCTTCATATCCAAGCTTTCCGCCATTTCGAACAGAATCTGTTTCGGCGCGAAAGTTACGGTCTGCTAAACTTCAACGTTTGATGACGTAATTAGATGGGTTGTCCTAAAACCCGGAATGCCGGAAACCCGGAAAACCTGAATACCGGAAATCCGGATAAGAAAGCCCGGAATCCGAATATGATTCGCTAACTCGCAACGTAATTGGAAACTCGTAACAAACTTCCAATTTCCCAAAAAAATAACATATTTCCAGGTATTTATCTTGAAAAGACGTACACAAAAAAGGTCATTCTGGGTTTTAGGATTCCGGGCTTTCTTATCCGGATTTCCGGCATTCCGGTTTTTCGGGTCTCCGGCATTCCGGGTTTTAGGACAACCCTAATTAGATCATGTTTCGGCGGCGAGTGTTCACGCTTAGATGCAAGCGGCGGTATGGTATTTGGTGTTTTCTTATGGGTACTTTGGCGTTTTCTTGTGATTGTGTGATCGATTTTTATCCTAAAAGTAAAATCCTAAAAGTGCACTTGTCGCATACCACCATAAGGAAAAACTATTCTCGCTCCGAATTACCGGTTTGATTCGGTTTGTGTCAATGTTGTTTGAAGCAAAACTTAACAGGACTGGTAAACTTTCGGTTTCGACACGCAGTACTCCTCTAACCTCGCAAAAGAATAAGAGCCTTTTTTCTAAAATACCTTAAGTTTAGCAATTTCAGACCATTAAAGGCTCAATTCTATAAAAGAAAATCGACAAGAACATTGCAAAATAAATAAAAAAAGTTAATTTACATGTAGACCTTACGGTTTCATACGCAGTGCATGATGTAGCGTTATTTGCCTTTCTAATTTGCTTTCCGATTTTTCGCTGTAACTGGGCAAACAGGAGATAGAAATATCGACTTAAGTTGTTGTATTATATTTAAAATATGCACAATCAATGTTTCCTTACCTTAACTGAAGCAAATAAACCAACAAAGCGAGCAATGTAGAACTCTCAAACCACAATGACTCGAATGAAGGCGGCCATTGAAGACAACACTAGTGCCCAGTCCTTTCTCGGGAATGAGATTTGAGAAGTAGCCAACTCTTTAGTGGACTGGACTTTTTTCCTTTGTCTGAGGATTGCTTTCTCGTCCAAAATTAAAGTACCGCAGTCAACCACAATGAACAAATAAAAAAATAAGTGTAAATAAATAAACAGTGTAAATTTCAGCGAGATCTGACAATTCTATACTTTAAAACTGCAAGGACCTTTCGAGGCAGTCGATTACGGCAGCGAAATTAGCAAATGAAACAGCAAAATATGCGTTCGACGCTTTGTTTTTGCGACGCTATATTTGAATTGTTATAGGCCGGTAGACCGCCGTTCAATGTGTTCAAGGCCGTATCGTTACGATTGCTCCATGAAAAAGCACGAAAAAAAATACGGATATTTCCGACTACTGTCGGAGAAAACATTGCGTAAACAAATCGTTACACTCAAGCTGCGTTTTGTCTAGGCTCGGCGAGGGTCGGATATCAAGACCCAGGATTACCGTATTTACTCGAATAAGCGCCGCGGCGCTTATTAAATTTTTGGCGCCTCAAGTGCGGCGCTTATTCGAGGGCGGCGCTTATTTGAGGGCGGCGCTTATTTAAAATTTGAACGCCACAAAGAGTAAAATCTTTTACAGTAATCAAAAAATAGCGTCTTTTGATCGTCAGTATTCGTCTCTTGCAAGAGTGGCACTAGCTGTCCTGGCAAAGTTCGCGGCCTTTACAACATTTTCAGAACTACGTATTGTAAGAATGTTGGATGGAAAACTAATGGGCGAACGGTAAAATAATCACTTTGAACTGCAAAACATCGCTTTTGATGGAAAAAATGTCCAAGTTTGTTTAAGAGTTGCTCCGTAGTGCTGTTTTTAGTTGAAAGAAATTCCTCAAATACGCGCTGCATCGGGACTGCGGCGCTTATTCGGGGGCGGCGCTTATTAACTTTTTTGTCCAAAATGCGGCGCTTATTTGAGGGCGGCGCTTATTCGGGGGCGGCGCTTATTCGAGTAAATACGGTAAACAAAAGCCACATATACAGTGAATGCTTTCGAATTATATTTGAAGATGAAATACGAAAGAATTTTGCTGTCTTTGACTGAAATTCCACTCGAACTGCGTAGATACGATCGCATGTTGTAAAGCCGATTCATGCAACATTGCTCTCAACGCGATGTAAGTGCTAGTGATTATTTATTCGTGTTTTAGTTACGCAATCCATTGTTTGTGCGGCTCTTTTAATAGATCGCCTTTCAGACACACGTGCGTTGAGATAAGAAAGCTGACATGTCACTTTTAAAATTGTTATATAACGTTTGTAAATGTGACAAGTCACGTTTTTTCCACGAAATCGCAAGTGATCACCCACAGCGGAAAGTAATCCCTTGAGAAATTAAAACAGTCCCTTGAGAAATTAAAAAAGTCCCTTGAGAGTTTACAAATATGTGGTTCCAAATTTTGTCTACTAACCCCTATTCTACCATCGAAAAAATGCCACTTGAATTCCAAAGAATGCTTTGTTTTATTTCAAACAAAACGTACGAACTCTTACATTATATGCTCATATTAACAACAGGTGATACTTAATAATTGTTTGTTTATAAAAATAAGAAATAAATAAAAAATATTTAAAAAAAAATTAAAAAAAAAAATAAAAAAAAACACACGTAAGTAACACAACACAAGTAAACACAACGCACAAACAGTCGAAACAGACAGAAAACAATCAAATTAAGTAATCAAAACTGTGAAACTTTAGGATTATTTATCCTTCTGAGTTCTGAGTTCTGAAATCTGGATCACAGTCATGAAAAATGACAGAAAATGTTAGCAATTCTTTTTCAAGAAAAAACGAAAAAAATGCTCGTTTTCCCAAAAAATGCCGAAAAAAATGCTAGCATAATCGAGAAAGGCCTAAAAGCACCTATATCATTCACCTTTCACGACCCTTGCGTTACCGGTGCATACTCTACCACTGAGCTATCAAAGCCACATGCATGAGAGCGGTCGTATCTGGGCCTAAGCCCTTCATGTGCGGTGGACATGGCCGCACTCGCATTTATCACATATATTCCACTGCTACTGCTGGGCACACATTCATTTATTTCACATGTGCTTGGGCCGAGTATCATGTCCACCGCACATAAAGGGCTTACCCAGATACGGTCGTGGGTTAGCTAGCCTGGAAAATTTTTTCAGGTTTCAGTTCAGTAGTATGGCCGCACTCGCCTTTATCATAAATATAAATTAAATTATTGCATGCTATTCGAAAAGTACTACCTTTACTGGAACTTAATCAAATGGAGACTGAGGTAGATAAATTCAATAGGAAACATAACTTTAAATACCACGTCAAGAAAGTGATATAAGAATTGTTCTAGTTAAAAGTTTTGTTAGTTAGGCTTTTATTTCAGTTACGTCTTTTAATTTTCCAAGTGTGCTTTCCCTTTAATCTCGTCCCCAGATCCCGTGTCACCCTTTGCCTATAGGGGCAGCTTTTAAATTGCATTTATAACTTACAGGACAACGTTGAACAACAAACTTTTACAAAGAGTGCAAAATGATTGATAACTGGTAATTATAAAACTAGTAACAAAGTTTGAAATATATCTTTGACTTTGTAAGTTATTTAAGCCTTCCTGGTTTTTTCATTTTCCTTGGTAAATATACCGAATTAAAAGTTCAAGATGATTTACATTTCAATATACGACTGGAAAAAGCCACCAGCCTTTATTGTTTAAGCGTGTGGTTGTTTTTAATGCCGGGAGAAGGATGCTAGTCTTAAAATTTGAATTAAAGCCAATCAATCTGGGCGAGGCTTTCTTGACACCTGAAAGATACTGCTGATCGATGTCGATCGCCAGCAAAGTTTAACGGCTTTTTTTATTATTATTTACGTGCGACACTGAACGAGGCTAAAAATATTGGCGTTCTTTCCTTTACACCAAAGTGAGACCAGGATCGATGACTTACAACCCCCTAAGTGAGACGACGAAAATTCTCGTCCCTTTCATATGGAAGGTCCCCCCCCCCCACCGGGACCAGCCTATTTTTGTTTCAGCGTGGTTACTTTTAATACGAGAAATCATAAACTACTACTACTACTACTACTACTACTACTACTACTACTACTACTACTACTACTACTACTACTACTACTACTACTACTACTACCCCCCCCTACTACTACTACTACTACTACTACTACTACTACTACTACTACTATTACTACTACTACTAGCTCGAGGGCTTCGATTGTAATTCCAAAAAGTTAATTTATAGCGGCCCAAGGATCAATGCTTTAGCAATGAAATGTTTTTACGTGTCCTTTGTGTTTTATAGCAGCATATTTTCCATCCAGGTCATGTTTGTCACCCAACACTTTCTCAAACCTCAGTTTCTGGCCATGGCTACTCGGATGTGTATTTGCTATTTCTGCCAGAGAAAAAAAGATTTTGCTCAGTCAAGGGAAGATAACTTTCTTTTAAGAAAATTATCGCTGAAGTGTTCGACAGAGTCCCAAAGGGAAGCAAACGATTTCTGTGGAGACTAGAACCCTTTTTTTTAAGGAGACCGAGAGCCATTTAGTTTCAGGCGACCTCCAACGATTGACATTTTTTCGCTCTTTCCCGAGAGAGAGCGGCGAAAGTCGACCCTATTTTTACGTGTCACGTGCTAGTTCTAGCTCAATTCTCGCGTCACACGTAACCCTTTATCACCCTGTTAGAAGATAACAATGCGCATCATCTTGAGCCGTGATATGTATTGTTTGGGCGTGAAATCGTGAAATGCAAAATTACTTTTTTCCCGCGTGAAAGGTGATGTACTAAACAGCCGTGATTTACCGTTGAAATTTTCCGTGAAACAAAAATCGAATTTTTGTTTTAAATTGAAATGTGATGTTGTTGCCGTTGCCGGCAGTTTCGTAAAGAGGCAAAATATGATCAAGACTCCTTATAAATTAAATTGTCTTAATGCAGTTTTTTCTGGAGGCCGTTCAGTAGTCTTCCCATACTTGGATCGATATGAAACTTTCACCACGTATTGATCTTGGATTGAAGATTTATGTAATAGATATTTTAGGGCAATCAACATTTCCATGGCAACGATAAACAAAAATCTTATTCGCGTTAAATTCAAGTTTTGCTAATTTCGTGGTTTTCTGTTTATCGTTGCCATGGAAATTTTGATTATTTTTAAAAAATTAACGGGAATCGAACTTTCATCTAAAAACAATAAATGGTGTAATTTTCATATCCAACCGAGTCAGGGAGGACTGCTTAAAGGCCGACTGCAAACTTTGTAGGTATGGCCCAGAATAAACTGTATCGAGACACCTTAACAGACACATTTATTGACTTGGTAAGATAATCAATAAATAAAATAATAAATGGGAGTGGCTCTTCGTCCACTGCTCCCGATCGAATTGGAATTTAGCAGTGTTGCTTTTTGAGGAGGGAGGAAGACCGGAGAACCCAGAAAAAAACCCTCGGAGCAAGGACGAGAACCAACAACAAACTCAACCAACATATGACGCCGAGTCCGGGAATTGAACCCGGGCCACATTGGTGGGAGGCAAGCGCTCTCTCCACTGCGCCATCCCTGCTATTTATACACGTTGAATTTTCACAATATTTTATGCAAGTTTCTTGATGTGCATAATTACTTTCAAACGAAAATAACACTGAGTTTTCTAAGGAAGAAGTACGCCAGAAAAGTAACAATAAACGAAAAATAATTAATGATAGTTTTAACCGAGGAGGATAAAGACAGATTAGAAAGGACGAGCTTAAAAAATTTGGCCCAGTGTTTTCAAGATGCAACAAAGCTCCTTTAGTTAAACTATGAAGGAAGCAAAGACCCTGGAGAATTTTTAACTTACGATTTGGTAGAGGACACTGCGGGAGATCTGTTCCAAAACGCAGCTTCTTTACTGGCACTCGATCCATTTCCCAGCTTGAATCAGCTATTTCGCGAAGTTCTGCTTTCAATCTTGAAGCTTCTTCGGTCAAGCTCTGAAGTCGAGCTTTGAGTCGTGCGTTATCTTTTTTGATCTCGGTCACTATTTTATTTTTGCGCCGATTAGCGGGTAAACTGATCGAAGTACCCATATTGAGTTGTTACCGCGTTATCAGCAGGCAACTTTTAAATAACATTTTTCCAAGGTATGAATTAAAGACATTAAACTCCTTTACTTTCTTTTGGTGTTTCGCTGATGAAAGAACTATACCTTTTACGCACATGTTCGCGGAAATAATTATCGAAATTTTAGTGCCTGTATTATTCTCTCTTGCTCGCGAAAAATCTACCAATTAGTGCTTTTGTTCAATCTAAAACCACCTTTTCCTGTTTATTCTGTGTCATTTTTGAACCATTCGATTTTTCCTGTAATTTTCTCACGGCAGTAAGTAAGAAAAAATGGTTTGAATAACAGCTATTTGTAATCAGTGATGAAATTTTAACAAAAAATATTAAATTTTAGTCCTGTAGCAGTGATTTCTATAAAAGGTAAAACAAAAAATTGTTATTAGCGTGCGCAAAGATAAAGTAGAAAATGTAGGGACTACTTCCATTTCGTTTCTGTTGCTATTTTGTCCTTATATATATTTCAAACATTTTTAGGTAAAATTATTTTCACTTCGTTTTACCCCAGACCCCTAGCAGATATATTAGAACGTGAGCAATGTCAAAGTCTTAAGACCATGCTGGTTGAGGTACATCCTCAACTGTTTCAAAGTCAAAGATTCAACTTCAATCTCCTCTTTCCAGCAAATATCTGGATTTTTGAGTCTAATGCTTGCGTGCGCTTTGCGCATGCGCATTAGACTCTTTGTTATATGAAAAAAGCTGTTAGCAATCCCAAGGGAATGGTTCGGGATCGATAATCGTTCGCTGTAATGTAGAAAACAATGATCAGCTGCAAGAACGGACTCCGTACGGACACGCACGATTAGTTTCAATTAAAAACAGCCAATCAGCGACACGTCCACGCATAATTAAAAGTTCTTTCTCAAGTCACGATTATTCAACACTTGAGCAGGACGAAATAATTTTCCAGTTAAGACATTTGTAAGCTTTTTGTGAAAATAAATCTTCGTTTTCAGTTCAGTTAAGCACTTGTGTTTTCGTCTTGCTTAAAAAGCAAGACGTCTTTGAGAAAAAATATTTCGACGGCGACTCGCGTTTATTTACACAATGCGACCAAATATTTATTTTGTTTTAAAAAATAGAAAACTTTACCTCGGTTTTTGTATTTAAGTCATTCGAATTTTGACCAACTTTTTCTTTACAGTGCAAACAAAAACCTTCAAAAATAAAAGATGTACATGGATAAATGTAAATCAAGTTACGCGACTAATTCAAAATGCGTTTGTTTGGCCGCTTTGCAGTATTACACTGTCCCGGCCTTTGCCATACACTGAAATCGAATTTCATGCTTTTACGACTCTCAGAGATCTTAAGTTCTTCTTACAGCTAGAAAAATCATAAAATGGTTACATTGATATGGAAGTGATGATTCGCGAAATTTGTACATCATGATAAACAGTCTTCGCTCCTGTGTATGGTAGCTCGATAATAATTGCCTAGTTTCCAGCGTTCAAAAGGTCATCATTATATTGACGTGAGCATTTACACCCGTTTTTAGGAAAATCTGTCACTAAGTGCTTACAGTACAATGGAGTAACAGTCACTATTTCAAGTGCTATTATTGCAAAATCTGTTTCAAGAGTCATCATCAAAATGGTGAAAAATCTGAAAGAAAACGATGTGAAGTTCTTCAACCCTTGTTGTAATGAACATGCTTTTTGTAAATCGTCACGCAATCTTGTCCAAATGTTTAATCGTTTCTGCTTTTACGGACAATACGGAAGAAGTAACATCAACTCCTGTTCATACTTTAAATTTTGTGAAGCATATAACATTTATGACTGTTTCGTTTTCATCCATAATCATCCACGATGCCCCTAGCTTGCTATAAGCATTTTAAATTAAACTCCCGAACACAAACCTCTAACCAATTTTAACCGACTTACGAAAACCGCGCAATCTGTATCACTATGCCATACGGCATTAGACTCATGTCACCCTTGGTGACCTATTTTTTTTTTTTTTTCACTAGCCCGTGCGTGCGTTTATAACAAGAAACTCAAGGTGCTGGAGAAAGCAATTGCAAGGTCCCTTCACGACATTGAGTTCTTGGCATACCTTCTGTACTTCATTTTCGCTACAGGATGTCAATTTCCCAGAGTCAAACATTTTCTATGCTTGCACACTCGGAAGAAGCCTGTCTATGTCATCATCTCTACTGTTACTCGTCACATCAGTAGATGAAACATAGTTTTGTGGTAATGCTACGCTTTCGCTGATCGAGGGCGTGAACAGGAAATCATTCATTCAGAAGGATGTCGATCACTTCATTGAAGATCTGGATAGGGCACCGCCAAGTTACTGGGCAACATATCAAATTGGCTCAAAATCTTCTCATCCTTGAAAGAAGAAGGAGCAGAGAAAAAAAAGGACAAAAGAGAAGGGTTGAAGCTGCGGATAGCAGAAGAACAAGGACCTGTGTCATTTTCAGGTCACTGGGAGAGACAACTCATGAAAATGGATATGACCCAGAGATTTTTGGTGTATGACAACATCAAAACGGACAACGCTTGTTGGCGCCATTTGCTGCAGTCAAATTGGAGAAGCTGTACAGCTTGTTAGGGACTTTTGGAACTAAAGCCGGTCGATAACAGAGCTTTTCAAAATTCTCTCAAACGTGCAAGTCTTTAGAACTTTGTGTTACATCAAGTTAATATTTTCAGCAGTTTTTTATTCACATCACCTGCAGTTTCTCTGTCTGTCTGGCTGTTGTTTGTTCAGTTGATTGGTCTATACAGCGTCTATCTGTGTATTTTTGACATTAAAGTTTAGTTTTTATTAATCATTCTATGGTCCTGCCATCTGATTTTAGAGCTTAATTATTAATTATGTATTTAAAATACGGACCGTAGCTTGAGCCATGCACATTGTATATCAGTAACCAGGTTGCATCAAGTCTTTCAGTGAGAACTATAAACAAATTTGTGAGAAATCGGGTACTGGGAGCGAACGCTTGCGCTTATTTGTCACTAGGAACTGAACATTTTAATAGTCAGGAGATTGAATTTCCGAGGCTGATTTAGCACTGTTTAGATTGAGTTATACCCTACTTGTTGTTTTTGTTGTTGTGTTTTTTTTTTTCAGTTTGACTCCTCAAACACTTTACTCTGATGATGCTTTGATTCATCCATAATGATATTTACCTATTTGCTCCCAAACTGCAAAATTACATTAGTCCTAAAAATGGCCTACTGTGTGCCTCTCGTGGCCTGTTTGACGCCCACCTGCGCTAACTATTGTTCGATTTTGGAAATTAATTTGTCCCTGAAGTTATTTTACACAATAAATTGCCATTCTCGTGGCCAAATTATTCCATCATGGGTTTCTTACTTTTATTTGCGGTTATCTTTTAGTAAATGACAGCTAGCAAATTTTAAGTTCACGCTGACATCTACATATAGGTGACTTTTAGTAAGAAAAAGATTCACGTCGCTGTCAACAAAACGTTGGACCTATCGTGGCATACCGGTAAACTGGTTAACAGGAACCAAAACAAAAGATCAAACAACAGAATACAAAAAACAAAAGAAGCAAGAAAGCTCAACGCTTAGTCTCTTGTGGACCCATCGGAATATCAAGGTAGGAAAATGTCTACTGTCATTTAAATCAGTTCGTGAAATGAAATTTATAAGCAGCATTGTTTTTGGCCGCTTCTCGCTGCATCAAGGTATTTCACAACAGCTTCTCATAGTCCTGTGAAAATCTCGAACTTTCGATCCAACGAAAGGTGTGAGCGTACTTACTATCCGGCGTTTGTCCTCTTGAACGAAAGATTTTTATCACAGGCAGCCCAAACTAACGATAAGAGCCAAAGTACTCTTTTGCTGGATTTCCACTGACAGACGCGTAATTTTTTATGTCGGTGAAAAAATTTAGAGACAATCTATGAACCATTTGCGTAACGTGTTCGCAAGTCGTTCATACATTCTCTCTATTTTTTCACACACGTTAGCTCGCGTAAAAAAATACGCGTCAGTAGAAATGCACTTTAAGACTCAATTTATAAGGGTTTGTATGGGAATGAAACAATTTTGTTTTACGATATATAAAGTCGAACTTTTGTGTGAATAAAATTGGCTTATACCGGCTGTTGCTGTGTATATATCGTAAAACAAAGTTGTTTCATTTCAAGTTCTATATTAATACAAACCCTTATAAATTGAGTGCTAGAGTACTGTGGCTCTTATCGTTAGCTTGGGCTGTCTGTGATTAAAACCCATCATAAATTATATCATGAAAAAAGTCAGATAAATAAACGCCGTTTCAGTGTGGACGTTTGGCCTATCCGGAGAAAAAAAAAGATGCGTTTTCAAATTTACCCGGGTGTGGACATGGCCTTAGTGTTGTATAACTTAATATCTTACACCACTTAGTCTTGCTTGAAACAGGAACTTACAAGCGGACCGGCCGTGTAGGTAGTAAACCCTTTTTCAGTTCGCTTGACCTACGCTTTTAATCTACGTGTGCGTGCGTCTCACTTTTTTTATTAACAGAGAAACTTCTCTCACATGCACGAATGACCTAAAATCATGTTCAATTTTGATTTTATCTTTGAAGGGTAATTGAAACATCCACTTTGTTATCATGAAAAAAAAATTGGTTTCCGTCCATAGTAAACCTCCCAATTGCTGTAAATTCTCAAACTGATTTTACACGATAGAATGAAAAGTGCATACATGCGGTTTTCATGAAAAAAAAAAACTCAATGGGGAAAATAATGTACCTATGCCAATTCTTTAAATTTAGCCGTGCCTTCTGACTGGTTGTGTTCCTGTTCCTACTCCGCTGCTAATTGGGAGTCCTGATACTGCTCCTGCTCCTTCTCAATTAGGCAGAACTCAACTTTGAAGATTATTTGATTGGGTTTTTGCGCATCATATAATGTTTAGTGAACTAGCAAGTACTTTGTGATGGTTCGCATAATAGGAAAAGTTGTCATGTGTAACTGAGTTCTAATTATGCTTATTATTTTTATATGCTTTAATTTATCAGGAAAATAAAGTTTCCTGTTAATAATTTACTTGACTTGTGTCAACAATCAGCTAATTTAATAAGCTAACGTCGTAGCATCTTGATATAAGTGCATCATTACCATAAATTTGCATAGGAAAAAATTGAATTTGAAGGGGTTTCCAATAAAGCCCAAGAAAACAAACACCATTGTTACTAAGCTTTTATTTAATAATCTGCTCGCAAACAACTATCAGTTGACTGTTTAAAACTACACTCACTTTAAAACTATTCGTTATATGTAAATGTCTAGTCTATTCGTAACCACATACAAGAAATTACATGAAATTGATAAATGAAGCATAACCGATCGCAATCCGTCGCTGATAGCTTGATGTAGTTTTTCATCACTATTCACTCTCATTCTATCCTAGTTAGCATTCAGCCCCTGAGGGGGTCCGCGACGTTTCTCCAGCATCGAAAACAGAGACCTTTTATCCCTGGTGTTGCGCTGATCTGCTTCCTTTTCAACTCCTCTTTTTAATCTGCGGAATAAAGATGGCCGTTTTCATCACCAAACCAGATAAACTACAAACGTTGCATAATCAAACGTTCAATATCCATTCACAGAGGGGCTTAACTTTATATTCGCTCTTATTCTTTAAATGAGAAACAATAATTTATCACGGTCACTTTCAGGGCGAAGAGAATGAAAACCGTCTATGCCAAACAATCGGCCTTGGCGGACAAGTCTCATGCCAGATCGACGGTACCTTTCCAGTTGTACCTTGCAGTCATAACACCTCAATTACTTGCAACACTCTTGGAGCAAGAGAAGCGAAATACGTGGAAGAGCCAGTAACGAAATATAATGCGTATACTACTGGAACCCTCCGAGACATCTATGACAAAAAGCAATGAAACGTCTACATACCTTATGCCGCCTGTTAGTCCAAGGCCTCCTCCTCCTCCTCGTTGTGCTTCCACAAAGCACGGTTCCATCAAACAAAACAGCAAGGCACACACAACAAATAACTTGAACCAACTCATGACAATAATAATCGTAGGAGTCTTGCTTGCTTGCTTGAAGTTGTTCTGAAATAAGACTTGAGTTAGTTATAGTCCAGGTCAAAGCTCTAAAATCTATTTTAAAAAATCATGACATACTTACTGCGCGTGTGCGAGCGATTTTATTCCGCGTCTCTAAAACCACCTTGAATGCTCTAAAAGATACATAAAGAACTGAGCGACATGACAGACGAGATTTTGTTTTACAATATGCTGTCACACGTTAGCTGAGTGCGGAAACCAATCATATGCCCTCCCGTAAAATTCAATTGCAAAATGGGCGTTCTAATTACACTACAAAATAAACCTATGAATTGAAAATGATGAAAGGTTATTCATGTACATTTATGAGCAGAAGTTTCCTCCGAAAATGTCAGCTGATGCTCTTGATGTTGGTCACGTTCTTTTGTTTTTTTTTTTTCAAAATGAAGTGAAAATAATTTTACCTGACTATGTTTGAAATAAAAAAAAGACTAAAGTTTTAGTATTAAAAGCTGGTTTAATTGGTTACATATTGAAAACGATGTAATATTAACGAATTGTAAAGCTGTTGTGTTGTTGTCTTGATGAAAGAATGTAGTATGTACTAGTAAGTGATTTCTTAAGCTGTGTTCACACTAGGCCGAAACATGATTACAGTGGAACCCCGCTTTACGGACACCCGCTTAATACGGACACCCCGGTATTACGGACAGTTTCGTTGGTCCCGACGAAAACCTCATACATTTTCTATTAAATTAACCCGCTTAATACGGACACCCGTTAATACGGACAACGGACACTTTTCCGTGTCCCGAGTAACAAACTCTTATACATTTTAAACCCCGCTTTACGGACACTGTTTATCTGTGCACCGACAATTTTCATTGTCGCGATTATTTGCTAACTTGAAGACACTGGACCATAGACCGTGAAAAATGACAGAATTCGAAGAGTTAAACCCATTTTATTTCAAAGAGTAGCTTAATAGCGTGACTTACGGTGTTTGAACCTTGTACTGTTTTCCGGCTGACTCCTCAGTATTCCTATTTAAAAGTTTCACTTTCTTTGCTTAAAGCTTCCGTGCAAAGTAAAGTTAGGGACTCTTTCAAACGAGTTGGTAGAGTTTGAGAACGGTTAGGGTCAGAGTTTTAGTTACAAAGGAAACTTTATAGAAAACGTTCTGTTGTTGCTGAAATACGTATTATTTCTTGTATATAGTAAAGTTGCGACATTTTCAAATTATTTCGCTGTTGAGTTTATTAATAGCTCGAGTGTATCACTAGATTGTAGGTTTTTTGTAAAAACTATAAATTTTAGTCAGAGTTCACAGTTTGCATTTGTTACAGTTACAGTACAATTAAATAACGTTTTGTTGCCGATAAAACATGTATCAGTGACTTTTTTCAGAGACCCCGCTTAATACGGACACCCCGTTAATACGGACAATTTGGCCTGTCCCCTTGGTGTCCGTATTAACGGGGTTCCACTGTAGTCTGATCACGAATGAAACATGTTTCGTTGTGAAAAGTGTTCACACCAGGCAATGCATTGTGTGAATCATGATTGAAACATGATTATTCTGATCATGATTGAAACTACCTCACAAGGTAGTTTCAATCGTGATCGGACTAAACACTTTAAAAGTTGCGGACATGCGGTGAGGAGGCGAGTGCCCAAAAGCTTCAAAATTGAGCCTTCTATTAGCTTCTATGAGACCAAATGTTTATTTAAAATATGGGCTAATGAAGCGATGCAACAGGAGTTATCGAAGATGGGTAGAAAGTTAATTATTTGGCAGAACATCGCCATGAAAGTTAGCAACGGCGGATATAAGCGCACAGCATTGCAATGAATACAAACTTCACATAAAATTCTTCTTTCCGATGATAACGCAAATACTGACAATACTGTCTCCTTGCTAAACGCTTGAAAGCCCTGCTCCATTCAAGGGCTTAAAAAAAGACAGAAAGACAAAGATTTAATGGAAACTTTATTGTAATTTCCACCTATATTTTTCAGTTAAAGTGAACAAGACTTATTAAAGAACCGTAAAACCACATCAGATAAATTACACACCAGGTATGAAACGTGTTTATGTGAACTGAATACAATAACAAGCATGTTTAGGTGAAACAAGTTTCGTTGAAACATGTTTATTCTAAACATGATTCGGGTTAAATGTGAACAAAACTTAAGTCCATTCCTCGCTAGGGAAAGATAACTTAAACTTAGTATTTTCATGTTATTGTGCGGTGGTACTAGTTAGTTACAAATCGGGAAGAAAGTTATCTGAAGGCCTAACACCCTGTAGCTGGAACTGTAGAAACAACTAGCTTGTAATAAAGAAGTAAAAGGCTTATGAGTAAACCAGTATGGCAAACCGAAAAATATATTTACAGAGCTTATATGTATTACTCCACAGGTTTTTATTATTCAATCAGAAAAAAAATCACTGTTCAGAACACATGAAGACTTCTCATCATTTTCAATATATATCAGAACGTCCACTTTGCACTTAAATTAATTGGGAAAGCGTATAGTTGGTTTACGCACTTAGCTCACGTGTGACAGTTCATTTTAAGCCTGTCTCTCCTATTCCTCAGATGTTAACTACATGTATGTATCTTTTAGAACATCCAAAGTGTTTTTTGAGACTGATTGAAATCGCTCGCAGTATATAGCTCATATACATCCCGAGAGCCTCCCGAGGGCCTGCTTATCTTTTACAAACAATTGAACCACTTAGTTTTGCTTGTAACAGGAACTTACAAGCGGACCGGCCGTGTAGGTGTAGTCACTGAAGTATTTCTTGTAAGTTAAGACTACGGAATTTGTAAACCTTTGTTTTTCGCTTTACGTACACTATAAATCTACGTGTGCGTGCGTCTCACTCCGATGGTTTTAATTATTATACCAGAGGAAACTTCTGCTCAGAATACATCAGGGACCTTTCATCATTTTCAATTTATATGTTAATTTTGTAGCGTTATCAGAACGGGTACTTTGCAATTGGATTATTCGGGAGATTCCGCACTCAGTTAACGTATGACAGCATTTTAAAACAAAAACCTGCCCTTCTATTGTGCACTTATTTTAAGTATGTGTCTTTTAGAGCATTCAAAGTGGTTTTAGAGATACAGATTGAAATCGCAATGGATATAATTAAAAGCCTTTTACACAACACAACTTAACCGTTCGTTGATGTTACAACGTAGTCAACATGCAACAATTTGATGCACCTTTTAATATTTTTAACTTTAGTCTTTTTATGTTTCAAACATCACCTCATTTTGCCCCAGACCCGAAAAAAAAACCAATTTAAGGCGACAAGCAGACATTTTGTTATTAGAAACTTTGGCTACGTTGTTTAGCCTTTTGCAACCAAAAGACATTTGCAGTAGACCGAAAATTTATTATAAGACAGGCGGTTTAGGCCCGGATTATGTTTTTCCATTTGTTTTGTGGCTGCAGGTGCATGTGCAAAAGCTTTATTGAGCCCCCGGGGGCTTATTTCCTTTCAGTCCTGCCAGCTGAAACAGTTTTTGTTTTTGTAAGAATTTTATCACTTACTGACAATTAAAACATCCGAAGAAGTTTTAAATGGGCGATATCAATCAAACCAGTTAGAATTGCATGGAACAGGGAACTTTCAAGCGGAACGGCCGGGGAGCTACAGTCAGTGAGAAGTGTTTCCTTTTAGTTAGAACTACGGAATTAGTAAGTTAAACCCTCTCACTTCGCTTTATGCACTTAATCTTTGTGTACGTACATCACAAGGTGTTCATTGCGAAAGGAAACTTCTGCTCAGAATACATGAATGACCTTTTGTCATTTTAATATATGTCAGTTATGTATTGTAATCAGAAATTTAATTATATGGGAAGGATTATGATTGGTTTCTGCACTCAGCTAACGTGTGACAGCATATTGTAAAACAAAAACCCGCCCTTCTGTTGCTCAGTTGCTTATGTATCTTTTAGAGCATTCAAAGTGGTTTTAGTGGCCATTAAAATCGCTCGCAGTAAGTATGTCACGCTTTTTTAAAAATAGTTTTTCAGAGCTTTGATCTGGATTATAACGAACTCAGGTCTTCTTTCAGAACAACTTCAAGCAAGCAGACTACTACGACTATTGCCATGAGTTGGTTCAAGTTCTTCGTTGTGTGTGTCTTGCTGGTATGTTTGATGGAACCGTGCTTCGTGGTGGCACAGCGTCGACGAGTAGGAGGCAAAAGACTAAGAGGTGGAGAAAGGTTTGTAGACATTTCATTCCTTTTTGTCATGATGTCCCGAAGGGTTCTTTAGCAAGTCCGCATTATATTTCGTCGCAGACTCTCCCACTCAATTTACTCCTCCCGCTTTAAGAGTAATGCAAGTAGTTGAGGTGTAGATAGCAGCAGCTACAATTGGAAAGGTTCCGCTGTTCTAGCTTGTATGAAACTTGCCCCACTGAGGCCGATTGTTTGGCATACACGGTTTTAATTCTCTTCGCCCTGAAAGTGGCCGTAATTAATAATTGTCTTTCTCATTTGGAGAATAAGAGCCAATATAAAGCTTAGCCCCTCTGTGAATGGATATTGAACGTGTGATTATGCAACGTTTGTAGTTAATTTGATTTGGTGATGAAAAGGGCCATCTTTATTCCACAGATTCAAGAGAGAAGTTGGAAAGGAAGCCGCCGATAAGCTCAACACCAGGGATAAAAGGTCTCTGTTAATGCTAGAGAAACGTCGAGCACATAAAGGGCTGAATGCTAACATAGGACAGAATTAGAGTGAAAAACGATAAAAAAAACTGCATCAAGCTATGATCTGAGCGATTGCGATCGGTTATGCTTCACTTATCAATTTCATGTGATTTCTTGTATGTGGAACGAATAGACTAGACATTTACATATAACGAATAGCTTTCAGAGTCAGTCAACTGATAGTTGTTTGTGAGCAGATTATTAAATAAAAGGTTAGTAGCAATGGCGTTTGTTTTCTAAGGCTTTTTTGGAAACCCTCAAATCCAATTTTTTCTATGCAAACTTATGGCAATGGTGCGCCTATATCAATAACTCTCTGCTTAATTAAATCGTATATAAATAAAAGGTATAATTAGGATTCAGTTACACAAGACAAGTTTGCCGATCATGCGAACAGTCATAAAGTATTTGCTAGTTCTCTAAATACTATAAGATGCTTAAAAACCCAATCAAATATTCAAACATCAGCACTTACATTAGTAGCGGAGTAGGAGTAGGAACACAACCAATCAGAAGGCACGGCCAAGTTAAAGAATTTGCATAGGTACATTATTTTACCAAGTGAGGTATTAAGTAGTTATGGAAACCGCATTTTCGTACGGATAAATTCGTCAGCTAATTACAAAAAAACAAAATTACGTTTAAGTTAACAATTATTTACCGAAGTGGAGGTAAATATCCTCCACATTCACCGACACTGAGGTGAATAATTGTTTGAGTATATACCACACAAGTCGAATAACTAGCGGAACAAAACATCATATTCGGTAAACAAAGCGACACGCGAAGGCAATTTGTTTCTCTTTAGCTACTCGGAGGTAAATAGTACTTTGCTAATCACCTCCGATCGCGAGTTAACCAATCAGCGCGCGCGAAAAGCACTATTCACTTGTTTATACTAAAGTAAGATATTTCTATAAAATAAATAGCTGCTTTCCACAAATGCCTTAGTGCTTGCTTGATCAAGTCTTTCAAAGAATTCGAAACCTTTCTAAACTTTTTATCCACACTTCCAAGAAGACGTAAACCCACGCACTAAACTCAAACTTTTGTTTAACTTTTTATTCACACTTGCAAAGACACGAACCGACGCTTAGAACTCGAAACCTTGCTAAACTTTTATTCACACTTGAAAAGAAAGAAACGCGCTTTTAACTCGAAACAATCCTTAACCTTTTTTCACTCTTTCTCACCTTTATGCAACCGTCGCCCCAACCCGTCCCCCGCGCCGTCGCTATTTGCACAGAACAAAACCCAGCTACTAGTATCACCCTCCCGGGGAGAATTTGTCTTTCCTTCAATCTTTCCGAGCGTTTAAATTTCCCGCTCGTATGCTAATCGAAAACTTCGACAAATCCGTCGTGTATTCTGAAGCTGTTGCGCTATTGTTCCAAAATGGCTATATAGGGTCATTTTTTGATTTTATAACAAAGCCTTTTGTTATCAATGTTGAAACGCATTTCTTGATACGTTAAATTGCCTAAGGGACTCTGCTTGCATGTCTTACTTTATGAGGAAGACTGTTTATTAAATGGCGCCACTGTAGCTAAAGCTATCTTTGTAATAGTAAGTGCTCGGTAATGAACATTGAGATTATTTTTAGAGCCCATTAGGTTGTTTGCGTTTTTTCGTTTTTTTTAGATCTAAAACATAAATAGCCTGGAGCCAACCCGTGTAGAGAGTCACCTGGTCACACTTTCATTTGGTTCTTTTTTTGCTGTAAAATAAAGATTCAAGCCTTTTTTTTCTAGTTGTGGCAATAAACTTTACCCACTCACTATCACTTTTCACTTGGTTAGTTTTCCTTTCTTTTCCAGGGGACACATGACCGTGTATAAGCGTTCAATGGTTATTTATCAGCATGACCTTATTGTCAGCAGTTTTCATAACCCTGAACCAATGACTTCTTCTTGCAATTGGGTGCTCTTTAATATGTGATTCGGTGCTACAAACACCGCTACGGCTAGCTTCAACTGAGATAATTGATTGGAATCCTGTTGGGTTAATATCAGTTCTTATTTCAATACCGATAAAGGCATGAATTGCCTCAAGTGCTAATTAGGGACAGGAACTTTAGCTACTTCCTTTCTGAATGGGATTGTAGTCACATCACACGTCACCCCTCTGTACACGGGTTACACTATGGTAACCTGTAGGATATGGTATTAGGGTAGGGTAAAAAGTCGCATGTGACTCATGTTCATTCTGAGATGATGAAAAGAAACTCTGAGCTAGCAGCAGCCAGCCATAGTCTCAATAAGGTGATGTTATAGTAGACGATTTCTAAAAGATGATCATTACCTCAGTGATTACCTTGAACAATCCTATGCAATAAACGCGTACACAGAGTTTTCCGATTTAGCGGAAAATTCACTTTTACCGCCTATTTAAAGTGAATAAATTGTAACGGTCTCACTTTAATTGCCTTGGTTTTTTTTTTGTTCAATTTCGCTTCAAATTAAATAAAGCAGTCTTAATGACAGCCGTGGAGCCGTAAACAAGTACAATGTAAGCCCTTGCTTCGTTCGACCACAAGCCGTGTAGTCTCCAGAAATGCTTTTGCTTCGGATCATCCCGTAAATCTTAACTGTTGTCACAATTTCCAGGATATATAGACGACTTTAGAGGAGATTATTCGAGGAAAATCTTGGAAAGAAAACTCTCTCGCTCGCTTTCCTCGTGTGTTTCATTCAACTCAAGAAGTGAACACCGCGCCACAAATTTTCCCGCCTCCTTATACTATCACTTCGTTTACTTCAAAATAAAATGTCCAGTCGATTTAAACTTAAAGAAGTATTTAATAAAAACAATTATTCCATTCGCCCTTGTTGGATACGAGTCGTTATAGCCAACTCGGCGCTTCGCGCGTCGTTGGCTATTGACTACCTCGTATCCAACGCGGGCTCATAGAATAATTGTTAAATAACCTTTGATCTGCTCTCCCATTTAGGAAAGAGGGACCCTGGAAATGAGGTTGGAGAATAATTTATTCCTGATTGACATGTGCTGAATGCATTTATAGGACCTTTTTGTCAGCACCGTTAAATACACTAAATTAATTGTTTAATATCAGAATGGAGTGAGTGAGCAAGTGAGTGCAGTCGAGAGGCATTTAATATAATACCTCATTACCATGAGGTAAAACGGGGAACCACTTTTCATTTTGGCTTATGTTCGCGGGAGGTATGAGAAATCAGGATTTAACTGTATAATAAAACCGTTTACTTTAACGACAAAAAAATAAGCGCTGGTTCCTCCCAAAAGACGCGAGGAAAATGCCCCTGGTATCAGAAGAGCTTACTAGAAAAGAAAACCTTTTGCTAGCTGACAAGTGGAGAGCGAAATCAATGGTCATCAGACAACTTGCAATATTAGTTGCTCCTGTTTAACAAAAAGTAGGAAGTACTGGACTTAATTGCCTGTCCTGCCAAACAAGCAACAAATAAGCTGTGGGTGAGATATGAACGTCTAGAGATTAACCAATAACTTAACATAAAATGGTTACCAATACCCTTGCAAATAAACTATCGTTTCTAGGGAGCAACCATTTTCAGTAAAGAGATTTTCCACGGCGAAATATTGGCACTCCCAAACAATAAAAATGTTTTCAATAGAACAGAAATTGTCCCCCATACCGGCGAGAGAAACTGAATTTATTATTTGGGTACTGCAAATTAGAAAAATTAAATAAGCACTTTGATGTCACATGTATTATATATATTAGGTATTATAGTCTTTACTATTGTCAAAATCTTTGACACTTTGTGTTGCTTTCCGAATACTTTATCCCAGAATGCACAACTGTTTATCAGCAAATTTCTTGTTTGATTTCTTTAAGATTACCTAAAAGTTCAGAGATACTGAAAGCATCGTTGGTATCTTCCTCGTTCTTACAAATCTCCTCCCTGCCGTGTGATATTCTGACATGTCGTTTTAGTGTAACTGCGCATGTAAAGCACTTGCAACATTGGTTGCATTTGAAAGGCTGCTCTCCTGGCTCGGTTACTACTTTATGTTTCATTTGACTTTCTGCCAGACTCAAGCACTTGCCGCAATGGATGCATTCAAAGGATCTTTTATCCCGATTGAAATCATTATGTCGCTTACGTTTCTCAGATCCACTAAAACAGCTTCCAGTGTGTATTGTATAATGTACTTCTAGCCGTCTTGACTCTTTGAAAGACATGCCACACTGGTCGCATTCAAAGCCCTTCTCTTCTTTCTGAGCTACATTTTCGCCACTATGCTGCTGTAGACTGTTTGTGCGATTAGCGGACTGATTGCTTTCGAAAGACTTTTCTTCTCTCTTAATTTTTTCTTGTCGCTTTAGGGTCCCTGTCCCACAAAAACTTTTTCCACCTTGCGTGATTTTAGAAAGGTTATCTCCTGGGTGTCTTTTCAGTTTATGTAGCTTTAGATAACTTGACAGCCTAAAACACTTGCCACACTGGTTGCACTCAAAATGCTTCTCTCCTGTGTGTGTTCTTTTATGCTCCGTTAGATGATGTGCCTGATTAAAACGTTTGCCACACTGGCTGCATTCAAAAGGCTTCTCTCCTGTGTGTGTACGTTTATGCTGCTTTAGATTTCCTGAATGACTGAAATGTTTGCCACACTGGTCGCATTCAAAAGGCCACTCTCCTGTGTGTGTTGCTGTATGTTGCTTTAGCTGTCGTTGCGTACCGAAACACTTATCACACTGGTTGCACTCATAAGGCTTCTCTCCTGTGTGTGTTCTTTTATGATACCTTAGATTTTCTGCCTGACTAAAACGTTTCCCACACTGGTTGCACTCAAAAGGCTTCTCTCCGGTGTGTGTTCTTTTGTGCTCCGTTAGATGATGTGCCTGATTAAAACGTTTGCCACACTGGCTGCATTCAAAAGGCTTCTCTCCTGTGTGTGTACGTTTATGCCTCTTTAGATTTCCTGAATGACTGAAATGTTTCTCACACTGGTCGCATTTAAAAGGCCACTCTCCTGTGTGCGTTGCTGTATGTTGCTTTAGCTGTTGTTGCGTACCAAAACACTTATCACACTGGTTGCACTCATAAGGCTTCTCTCCTGTGTGTGTTCTTTTATGATACCTTAGATGTTCTGCCTGACTAAAACGTTTCCCCGCTTGGCGCCCTTCACACTGGTTGCACTCAAAAGGCTTCTCTCCTGTGTGTGTTCTTTTATGTCGCTTTAAAAGGCTCGGCGCACTGAAACACTTGCCACACTGCTTGCATTTAAAAGGCTTTTCTCCCGAGTGTGTTGTTTTATGCTCCTTAAAATGTTTCCCATACTGGTCACATTCTAAACGTTTTTCTCCTCTGTGTTTTTTCACATGATTCTGTAGTTGTTCAATTTTGCCAAACACCTCAAAACACTGTTCACATTTAAAAGAATTAGCCTCTGAAGAAGTATTTGTCTTCTTTTCCAGACTGTCAGTTTGACTGTGTGACGTATCGTGCGTCTTGTGATTACCATCCATATAGCTAACTTTGAACTCTGCAAAGGAAATGAAAAAAGTGAGTTTTACGGGGGAATATAACTGATACAGGAAACCATTACACTCAACGAAAAGATAAGTAATGAACGACATAAATGCTCGTTGAAAGTGTCATTAAAACCCCTATAAGATCTTGAAGTGGCCCACCACAAAAGGGTATATTTACATGTAAAAACAAACACACAAATATAAGCTAGACTTTAAAGAAGATAAAAACATTACAAGAGAGTATACTTTCACTATGAATAATATTTTAAAGATAACATGCCTAAAATGATCTAAACTATCAGCATAGTATGAGCTCACAAGTTAACGAGACAATAACACTCGCGTAATTTTAGTTAGGGGACCCGGCTAAATAGGGATGACCTCATGGTGCTCCTTTTCAAATAATGTTTGAATAAAGTATTATTATTGCACAAGCAAGTTTCTCGCGTACTCGTGTGCTTGCCCACTCAACTGAGCATGAGGGACAGTTCATATTCTACTGTATCGTACACGTGCTTTCAGTGGCATGAAACAATAAGGAGTATTTCTTCTTCCCCCTGCCTGGATGGGTTGCCATCGCAGCCAGGATTACCTCTCTTTTAATTCAACAAGTACCACCCGAAGTGGAGAGAGGCAATGTGTGAGTGAAGTGTCTAGCACAAGAACACAACACAGTGATTCTAACCTGGGCTAGAATCTAGACTGTTTGATAAAGACTCTCTTACCATTTTTTTTTTTATTTTCATTTTTTTTGGGGGGGAGGGGGTGGGCACCATGCCTTTCTATTAATTACCTTATTATAGGAAATTAACGCTCGTGTTAATTAAGGTATTGGAAATTAACGCGACTCAAATTAACGCGAAGCGAAGGAAAAATTACTTTCAAATAAAGGAAATTAACGCCACAAAAGGGGCTTAAATTTCAAAATGAAGGAAATTAACGCGACCAAACAAAGAAACGGAACTTGTAGAGACAACAGGAACAAATTTATTGAAACGCACTATTAAAAAGTTAAACGAGTCTCACTAAGTAACTTCGAGCGTTCTTTTCAGCGCCAACGATACTTTTCAAAACGTAAACTGTTAATAAGTGAACACAAATGTTTGTGAAAATGTTGTCCCTAAACGTAGGGATTCAGCGAAGAAAGTTCGCCATCGCGGGCGTTGTTGTCGACACTATGAGCGTGGTTGTCCAGTGGAGTGATGCAAAAGAGAACAGAGGAAGTCTCGTATAAATCCACCAAGAAAGATTACGTTGATTGTGAACACTCTGTCAAAAACCATCTTGGTCGAAATCCAAGAAGCAGATGGGTATGTTTCTGACAGCGACAGTCACGAAAAAGCCGAAATATTGTAAACGATTTACAAAACGATTCGCGAAATAAAAATCTACTGTTTCCTAGTTGTCAAAAATGTTTGGAGTGTATTAAAATTCGGGACAAAAATAATGGAAATTAACGTCGTGGAAATTAACGCTCCACTAAATTTAAGGGCGCGGAAATTAACGTTCACAGAAATTAACGCGACTTTAATAGAAAATTCGCGTTAATTTCATGATGCGTTAATTTCCTATAATAAGGTAGTAGTTTTCACCTTTGGCCCTTAATTGATTGTTGATAAGTCTTCAAATTACAGCTATAATGACAGCTATCAGGTCAACCAATGATGCAACTAAATCTTAGAATACTCGGTATAAACATATTTCGAATTTGCATCTAATTGTATCTTTTACAACATTTTTTGACTCTGATTGGTTCTGAACTTACCTATTTGTCATGTAATTGGTGCGCGATCATGTGGATGTCCAATTATAGGTATGCGGTTTGAACAACTTCAAATTGGATAGTTGTTATTGGACACAACAATAACAACTTTATTCAAACCCAAAAAATTTGCAAAAATGCGTTATAATAAAATGCCATTCACACATCAATCACATGCATTCAATGTCGGTTCAGTTTCTGCTGTTATCATATGGCTTGTACAACCAATTGAATTTTATAACTTTGACTTTCAGTAATAAATTAGTCATAGTCCATATTCGTATTCTCGGTATTGGACTGGAACTAGCTTGCAATGGAGGCTACATGGTTCACATGACTTTCTGAGGTTTCGTTTCAAGTATCAGTCAAATCCAAATGAACAAACATTACCGAAAGAGACAAAACAGTTTATGCTTGATCCAATTGATGAAGAAAGATGCTTAACGACACAGTGCCTCTAACACACACAGCAGTAAAGCACTGTCTGGCGAACCCAGACAAAGATATTTAAATATGCCATCTGTGATGATACAAAGTACACAGCATCAAGCAGGGCTCAGCATCACAAATATTACTCGCAGTCATCAAGTAATCAACATATCTCTTAATGTTTCAGACCTTGACTTAAAGCATATCTTGCAAATGGAAATGATTCAAATCAAACCCCACAAACCAAACATTAAGCAGACAAACTGCAGGAAACTGTGCAGAACCCATGACCTGTACACATTTGCTATGCCGTAATATAACACAGTAAAATAAACATTTTCGAAAGTCTCCAATGATATCTTAAAAGAAGGGCAAATCACTAACGTGCTTGCCAGAGCAAAACTTTGAAATCCACACACATGTTGCAAATAAAAGCTTGACAGTAGGGAGTCACGGTATGTAAAACGATTCTCATTAGCTTACATGTACGTCATTTGCACTTTGCTGGTATAAGGGAAGTATGTGATTGGTCTGTTCAGTTGAACTTAAACAAACCACAAACACAATGGGAAAGAAATGTTGTTTAGATGTCAGCAGCCATTTCTCTGGGGGGGGGGGGAGCATTACCTGACAATCCAAATAATGGCTGCGAAGGAGACTAGTCATTCCCATACTACTATCCCCATTTCCAGTCAGAATATTGAACAAACAAACTGAATGGAAGTTGCTTTTGTTAATTTTATTACTTAACAAGTTCACAAGTTATTCCGTCAGCTGCCATTCCTTAATCGCTTATTTCTTTGGTTTCTGTTAACATGTTCTGTTCTCCAATTTGATTTAAAGTTCTCTTTAACTTTCTGCTTTCATCCTTGTTTATTCTTTCATTTGTAAAATCAATTTATTTTCTATGCCCAAAAGTTAATTTCATAAAGGTATTGCTAGTCAATTGTTAATTCATAGCTGTTACTATGACAGACTGTTCCTGAAATATCTGAATTTTAGATTTTTCAATTGTGTTTGATTTAGTTCATCACACTCTCTCACACAAAGTTTTGGGTTCGATTGTGTTTGTTTGATTATCAAACTAACTGTACTCAATCATTTGATTAAGTTTGATTGAGTTTGATTAAGTTTGATTACTGAACAGCTCGATTAGTAACGTCGGCATTTAAAAAAATATTTTAGGTACAGACCGTAATTTTACAATCAAATTGTAAGTGCATGCCAGAACATTTAAGAACCAGTGAATGCAGGAAGCAATTTTATTTATACCATAACCGAGAGAATTTTTGCACGCTGATTGGTCCAAAGTTATGGTCCATGAGAGTATAGACCATGAAAGTGATGCATATGTCAGATCACGCCACGCACATGCACATGCACGGGCTAGAAATGTGGAAGTTTGGTTTTCATGAATGAAAGCGAATTTTATCTTGTTTTGATTGAATCAAGTATGCATTTGTTTTTGGAATTCAGGATTGGACTTCTACTCAGGTGATTTTTTGAAAGAAAATTTACTAGGCATTTGAATTTTTTGTTTAACTGAGAAGAACAGTGTTAGCGAACCAGAAGCGGACTCAGCGAACTGTTGACATTCAGTGAACGAGCGATAACAAGATCTTCAGAAGGAGAAATCATCTTGCTAGCTTCTAGCGATAGGCACACACTCGACGAGAGAATAAAAGGTAACTAAAATTGTTATTGTTTGAATTCTTGTTCATCTTCTTTTGTATCATTGTCGTTTTTAAGTGTCGGGAATCATTACGTTTCCCCAGCAAAGTTTCTTCACGGTCAGGCATCGCTTTTGATAAATACTTGTTCGAGCTTGTTATGGGATAAAACAAATCGACCACATTTTTTCATGGTCTACACTCTTATAGATCCAGATATTTCCAGGATTGAACGCTAATGAGATGCATGTTCCTCATGACAGGCATTACAAAGTGTCCTTATTAATAAAAATTCACCAAAACACACCAAATTTTGTCAAATATGAAGTAATATGGAAGTGTCAAATAACACAGTCAAACATGAAGTATAGTTAAATCCCGATAACTCGAACCCTCAGTAACTCGAACTCCCGATATCTCGAACCTTTTTCGATTTCCCTTGAAGGTTCGAGTAATCGGGATTCGACTGTACTCATTAAACAATACCTGCGTTCAATCCTGGACATACCGTATTTATTCGGCTATAAGGCGAGCGATTTTTTTCACCAAATCTTACAGAAAACTGGTCAAAACTCAACCAAATTGGGGGTTCGGCTTATAGCCGAGTATTTCCGCCGAAAAAAAATTCCGTAGTACTAGAAAAGAGTTGAATTTGAATAAATTATTCATCTATAAGCCGAGCGATCATCGGTAAAGAAAATTAACAAGCATTTGTAATTAATTCTTGTTCATTACCTTTTATTTAAGTGGCAGCTCCTAAAAAGCCATTTGGTTTAGTGAAGAAACGTTAAGAATGAAGTTTTTATTCGTCTTTTCTTCGCTATTTACTAGTAGGCTGGAACTGCGGTCGTCCATCGGCTCGCTCTGGAATATTATTTTGTCGGTGTGCGTGATCGTCTTTTGAACGGTTGAGATCATTCGAAATCTTGCATGTATTGAACAATTTCCTCGCAATCTCTTCCACAAGTAAATTTGCCTGAGAATGTTTCTTTTCCTTCAGCTTTTTAAAAGTTTTATGCAGAATCACCGCTTCAAAAGAAGAAAGAAAGAATCGATTGTTTTGACTTGCTTTGGCGACGTCAGAAACTGACCAATCAGAAGCGGCTTTTCCCACGCGCTTGGCAAACATTGTAACACGATCTATCAGAAAGCGGCTGGCTGGATGTAATATTTTTGTTCAAAACTACAAACTTTTAATACCACGACTTCTCTGCTAAAAGAAACCACTTCAAAAAAGTTTGATTGGATTCAGAATACTCAACAAATACCGACAACAGCACGGCGTTTCGTGTTGATAACATCTAAAGTTCATCCGCTTGATCTGCTCGCTGGCGACTTGTGAATATTTTGCAACGAACTGAACAGTATTCATCCCGTATTCTCTGGCGATTTTGCAATTGTTTTGAACGGTCTCTACCTCAGGAACAACTTTCATCGGAAGGTTTAGTTGTTTGAAAACTAGTAGCTTTTGGTATGATGATCGATAACCACATTCAGAAGAATGCGTGATTGTTTGAGATGGGATTCTAAACTCAGGTGAATTTTTTGTCACGCGTATGTACGGTTCTAAATAAATTCACCTTTTATTAGTAATTTCTTTTGTTGTTTTTTCAATTGCACACATGTAGTTGTGATTTAACAAATTTATATGTTGATTTGCTGCACGTGGATTGTTTTGTATCTTGAAGGAAAACTGGGTCTCGGCTTATAGCCGAGTGTTTTGGGTTTATTTTTTGTCAGACTCGAACTGGTTCTGAAAACCGAAAGTTTAGGGTCTCGGCTTATAGCCGGGGTCGGCTTATAGCCGAATAAATACGGTAAGTGTATAGATCATAGAAATGACGCCATAAAATGTCCAAAACTTTGCAGTGAAACAACTAGCCTAACGGCTTGTGGTTCCACTTGAGTTTTGAACATTTTCTGACGTCATTTCTATGGTCTATAAGAGTGCAGACCATAAAAAATATGGTCGATTTGTTAATTCTATGCATTATATATAAAAGTGACAGTTTTCTCGACTGAGATAATGGGTGATAAGATGTTGCATCTTTGCAACCAAGACACTCTAGATCTTCTCTGCAATAATTATCAGAAATGCTTTCAATCATATGCCTCGATTTTCGTCGACTTGCATCATTAAAAGAAAGTTAAGTCTAGTTCTGAACATAACTATGTATTTCTTACCTTAACTGTAGCAATCCAGTCAATAAAACGAGAAGCAAAGACTTCAAACCACGATCGGACGTACGACGATGGGAGCCGCCATTGAAAACACTAGTGCCCAGTCTACTCTCCATAAGAAATAAATTTTCCATCAGACTAGTCCTGGACTCGAGACCAAGGATTATTATCAAAAATACAGTGGAGCCCCGTTAATACGGACACCAAGGGGACAGGCCAAATTGTCCGTATTAACGGGGTGTCCGTATTAAGCGAGGTCTCAGCAAAAGTCACGGATACATGTTTTATCGACACAAAGAGGAAAGCAAACGTTTTTACGGCATCAAAACGTTGTTCAATTGTACTGTAACTGTAACACATGCAAACTGTGAACTCTCTGACTAAAAGTAATAGTTTCTACGAAAACCTTACGATCTAGTCAGACACTCGAACTAAACTTTAATAAACTCAACAGCGGAATTATCTGAAAATGTCGCCACTTTAATTTACTATATACAAGAAATAAAACGCATTTTAACAGCAACAGAACGTTTTCTATAAAGTTTCCTTTGTAACTAAAACTCTGACCGTAACCGTTCTTAAACTCTAAACTCGTTTAAAAAAGACGGTAACTTTACTTTGCAGTGAAGCTTTTAGCTTGTGACACAACCAGGCGGACTGAAGATTCGACAAAACCTTTGCAAGTCACGCTATTAAGCTACTATTTGTAATAAAATCGTTTTAGCTCATCGAATTCTGTCATTATTTGACCAAGCAGACTAAGGTCTAATGTCTTCAAGTTACCAAATAATCGCGACAATGAAAATTGACAGTGCACAGATAAACATTGTCCGTAAAGCAGGGTTGACAATGTATGACAGTTTGTTACTCGGGACACGGAAAAGTGTCCGTTTTCCGTATTAACGAGTGTCCGTATTAAGCGGGTTAATTTAAGAAAAACTGTATGAGGTTTTCGTCGGCACCAACGAAACTGTCCGTTATATCGGGGTGTCCGTATTAAGCGGGTGTCCGTAAAGCGGGGTTCCACTGTAACAAATCAGACACGAAGTTAAAAAGATCACCCAAAAACGGTTTCGTTCGAACAAGACATAGTCCCTTTCGCAGCCATTGTTTGAGTTTGCCACGCAACACTCGATCCCCGAGTGGGGAGATGTGTTGCGTGACTACCGAAAACAACAGCTACGAACACCGGCTTTCTGCTACCGGAAGGAAATTATTTTAAACCGAGCTGTCGTACCATTTGTTTCTCATTGTTTTCCGCGCCCTTCTCCTTCTCTTCCCCAGCTTTTTAAACATGGTTAGTAATTAACAGGGTTAGTATATATCAGTTAGCTCGGAGCCAGTCGGAGGTGATTAGTAAAGTACTATTCAACTCCACTTCGGTGAATAATTGTTAATTATTAAATGCTATATACCTATCCTGACCAAATAAGTGGTGAAAGCAAGAAGCCCGGTCGCTGTATGCACCTATCAATGTTAAGCCGCAGGATGGGGAGGCCGGATACAGGCCGGGCATTTGAACTTAGCTGGGGCTTTCTGTTCAAATGCCTAGCCCCAGCGCATTTGTGGATTAAAAATATAACACAAACAGCGGTGATAAACATTTTGAAAAATCGCATTTTTATAAACTTGAAGTTTCGTATGCTAAGCTACCTGATACATTTTCAAAAGTATGACCGTTAAAATTTTGGCAACTATTTATACATTGTTATGAAAGGGGTCTGGAACCGAGACTGAGACAATTGATCGTCAGCAGTAACTTAATATTTACATAAGGTTAATAAAGTAACAACCTCCCACTGCCGACATTGTAGTTCATGAATGTATAAGGTCTCTTTAATCTTGCAGTGGAGGTAAGTTTTGCCTGACGCAAGGATTTCAAAATGATCCCATTTGATGTTATGGCCTGTGGTTTTTATGTGATCAGCAATAGCTGATGGATGGTCGCTTTTAGTGTGCGCGCTGCCTCGTATCAGCAATGAAGACTGTAGAGCGCGCACAAATCTGTGTTAGCCACCTTAAGTTAAATCTATTGAAACAGAACCTGTACAGAGATTTTTGTCAATTTTCTGTTAAATTAGATCACTGGACAAAGTTCAAAGCTCAAACAAGAGTTGTTGATTAACTGAATTTATTTCTGATGATAAAAATTGTGATTTGCTATTTTGTGTATTGCATAGGCGAGAAGATCTCGTGTTAACTCTGTGGCGCGTTAGCAGTTTCGCGGTCTAAACAATGAAAACGCTCAGCGTCGGGGACGGTGTCCTGACTGAGTATCGAAAGTCCTTTTACTTCATTTTAAATTATTTTGTCAAATACCAGGGTCTTAACCAGGTATATGGGATCAGGGATCACAGCCTTGGGATCGGGATCACAGCCTCGGGATCGGGATCATGGACCCGGGATCTCGAGTCACAAGTCATGGGATCCGGATCGGCCAATTAGATGGGATCATAATGGAATCAGGGATCAAATGTTGCCACATTTTGGGGATCAGGAATCAAAATTTAGATCTAAAATTTGGGATCAGCAATGCAAAAATATACCTGGTTACGACCCTGAAATACCACGAGTATATAAATAAACTGTTTAAAAAGACCCTACAGAGCAACAGTGGAACATTTATTTTGGGGAAGAAGTACAGGATTACAAGGATGGAAGTGGATTAGAGTTCATCAAATTTGATTTTGTGAGAGGATGTCAAAAAAAAAAGATTTTTTTTCTTTTTCTTTTTCCGCCACGAAAAAAGAGGACGCAGGTTAATGCGAATTTGGTCCCCCTTGAAAAACTCATATAACGAGTGAAAAAGTAATTATATATAATCAATTTGTTCTACACTAGGGTTCATCAACGAATAAAACCAGGACTAATGTTTAAGTAAAAGGAAGGGACATAATTTCAATGCGAATATAGATGAGTTGAAACGGTACATCTCAGTGTATACCAAAGTTTATCTTAAAGTATGCCATGGGCCGATGGGCGGATTTAGAGGGGGTCTGACGGGGCCGCGGCCTTACCCACTTTTTCCTTAGATTTGTTTTAAAAAATGTAACCAATCGTCTTTCGAGAGTTTGTTGTGGACGTGGGGCAAGGTTGCTGCCTCACCAAAATGGTTTTGGATCTACCCTTGTAAGGGCATCGAATTTGTGTTTTGCTCAACATCCTGTCGCAACGTTTCCCAGACTTAATCAATTGTGATTTTTTTTTTACATGAGCCGAAAGTGTAAAACCAAATTCACAATTGCGTTTTTGTTAGTTTGTTGTGTACCTGATAAAAATCTTAATTAATGATTCCTTAGGTGTTTTTGGTTGAGTGAATTTAACACACGAAAACCCAATAGATACTGGACAATAAGATTTCGATTGGACTCTAATTACATTGTTTTCTTACTGTGATAACTGTTTTAAAACATCGGTGACGATAGACCAAAAAGACCAAGATTTTCAGAAGGTTGAATAGCGCTTTCCACTAAAAAAAAGCACTATCCACTACGCTATCCGCTGCAAAGTGACGGATAGCCTATAACTCCAGTACTCAGAAATAATTTCTGCAAGCCGCTTTCACACATGGCGTTGAGAAGATAAATGATTAAATTAAAATGGCGGTAAATTCCATGCGGAGAGTTCGATTAAAAATATCAAAATGAGCGTGCTTGTTATAATGAATGCTTCATCTCCATCTTGCCAATTTTTCTCGTGCGTTGCTATAGGCACGGTCACTGGATTGAAGCAGACATGCTAGTTTATGCTAATTATTTTTAACAGTTTTTTTCTTCTATTCGATTGATAACTTGTTGCCTGAAGTGGGCGTCCATCTTGGTGACAAAGAAGCGGCAAGCTGACTTCATGAGTGATTGAAATGAGACTGGCGGTTTTGGAAGGCAGCAGTCTGAAACAGGTACAACGAAGTTAAAGACGTTTTAAGCTTAAACTGTTTCGGCAACTGTAGTTATTTAATGGCTGTGTCTTTATTTCTCAGGTTAAGCGTACTTGAGAAGAAAGGAACACGAAGGGAGAAAACAAACTGAAGGCGCCAGAATTTTCGACGTGAGTTTCATATTTTCGTTTGAGTTTCCAGTGTACGGTTCGTCTTGTAAGATTTCTCGTTTATTTCTTCCTTATGTCGCTCGCTGTTGGTTATTTTATCCTCACTTCTGTGTTTGTAATTTTGTTATTTTTAGTTATACCGTGTTGCGTGTGATAAGAGTTTGCGACAACACAAACAGGCTACGAATAATGCGGAACAAAACCACAGGCAGCAAGGTAGGCCCATAAATTTTTCAGAGCTCGTTGGTTTTTTCAGCTTCTCTGATATTCGTTTGCGTGTCCTATGTAGAGTATTCGTTTAACAACAAGATGTAGAAACACCCATTAGCTAAGATTCTTTCACAAAAGTGAACTGCTAGCAAGCTTAATCTTATTCTGCGGAACAAACCTGATACAAATTAGGCAAGCCTAAAAGCGAAGTAAGTTTTTTTCGAAATTTTGAAAAGAAGATTTACTATACAATGCTGAAACTTTCAGTAGCTGTTGATTCATTACTTGCGGAAATTTTGATATATCAATCATGTGTCCCTGATATTTGACGTTGCCACGACAACGTCATAAACACAAGCAGGTCTTGCAAAAAAACTCTTTATTTTTCCAGTTATTTTTAGTCAAAATTGTACGATTTGTTTAATTTTTGCATTCCATAAGCATTCTGGCTTTATTTTGCGTCAATTTCCGTTGTTTTCTAATTTTCTAAGAAAATGGTGAAATCCAAGTTGGCGGAGCCAAGATGGCGGCTATAATGACGTCATAAGACTTCTTTTGTCGTCGCAGCCAACAAAAAAATCTGTCATCTTATAGAGTACGCCACAGGCTTTCTACTTAGTGCAAAAATATTTCGCTGCGCCTTAATTGGACGAAAACTTTTGGGAGGGGGGTATGAGTTTGCTTGTACGTCCGAAGGTTAAGGCCTGTATTAGGGACGGACCATTAGAAAAGTGATGAGGGGGGGGGGGGGGGGGTGGGAAAAAAGCCAAAAAAAAATTCATGCAAGGCGAAATGCCAAGAAAAGTAATTCGTGCAAAGGGGAAGGCAAAAAAAAAAATCATGCAGAGGGAAAGTTCCTATAAGCACTAAAAACACCTGAAATTTTATACTTTATGAGATAGACTTTTCGACAAAATATATCAGGGAAAATGCCGAAAATAGCATTTCCGAGCCTAGAAATTTCAAAATTTTCTGGGGGAGTATGCCCCAAACCCCCTACAAACCGGCGTCTCCAGCGCTCATCTTCTAGTTTCATTAAAGCGCATTACATTAAGCCTTGTTCCCCGTCAAGCACAACATTTCTTCCCATACGCCGATCATTATAGAAAAAATCACCAACATTTGTAAGACATTCGGTATAAATTGCCGTTAACAAGTGCATAGTGTGAAGAAAATAATCAGTATATCATGGTATTTTACAAATATAATGATCAAAGATGGCCTTTAAGGGAGTGGTCAATAAGTGTGTGGGGGAGGGGGTGTTGGCCGGAGTAGAAAGGGGATAGGTCATGTTGTTTTGGTCTTTAACACAGGGGGTGAGTCATTTTAGCGACTTTTTTAAGTCTCTAAATGACTCACAGTTTAAAAACGGTTATAGTTACAAGAAAAAACCCCAGTGGTATTCATCAGTATAAATTGATAAATTTTTTTGACGTGAGCAGTTTCAGATGTATTTCTAGCGATTTCAGACCGCCCAAATAAATAAATTTTCCAGGGAAGCATTCCCCCGGACCCCGCTAGATGACTTGTGATTATAGCATCGCTTTTGATGGGCTCTCTCAAGCCGCCACTTTTACCATTGCACGGATCCAGCCCCCACCAGTCCCTGAAGGATTAAATCATGAATAACATTTTTTTGGGAAATATTTAAACTATTTAGCAAATGATCAACAAAGCAACATTTGTCAAAAGCACGGTATAAATAAACAATACATGACATCCGGTCTAAAAAAACTATTTGTCTAAAAAACGTTTGTCTAAAAAATATACGAGCAGAGGATTACACCCGCCAATAAAATTTCTGCACAAGCAATGCGCGCAAAAAAAAAAATCGTGCAAGCCGAAAATTCCCCCCCCCCCCCCTATCACTTTTCTATTGGTCCGTCCATAAACGAAGCCACGTCTTAAAACTGAAAGCCGTTAATTTAAAGTGCTACTATGATGAATTTTGCATGTTTCCTTTCGTAGCCGTTCAGTACAATATTAACAAGTACTCTATATGAAATGCCATTACCTGTTTTACGACATTTGTTTTCTTTCCAGAGATATTCAAGTTGTTAAAATTTTGTAATTAGCAAAGTAATGACGTCATAGACTCAACCAAATTCTGATCAAATATGAAAAAAGTGATATCTCTGCCAATTTTTATCGGAAGTCTCTGATTCTTTGCAGAAACACCTCAACCTCGTTTCCAGGGTCTATCAAGGGGTGAGGAGAGAGACCTTGGGAACAAGGTTGTCTTTTTTGAAATTTGCCAATGATGCTTAACATGCGTGATCTGGCAAGCATATAGATCAGGCACGTCTTGCCCGGGTTCAATTTTTTCGAGCTGGAAAATTCTATTATATTGAAAACATATTGGTGGGAACTGGAAAAGAGTAAGTTGCCATGGTAACTTAATTTTATTTAAACTATAAGTATGCCCGTCCGGCCCTTTGCCCCTTTGGGCTTTGGCCAAAGGATAAGTATGCCACGTGAAGAAATATAAGTCTGACAAGTTTTATTAGTCTCTGCAGAAAAAAAAAACGAGATAACTCAATTGAAATTGAGTTGAGTTGAGTAGATGACGTCATCAGTCAACTCACTTGCATATTTTACGAATTTTTAAAGCTTAAATATCTCCGGAATTAAAATAGATATTTGGAATCGGAAAACGTCATTTTGAATCTTTTGTTAAACACTCTTTGAAACACCTAAAATTGCAAGAGGTGAAAATTTAATGATAGTAGCACTTTAAGGAAATTTTCGAAAACCTCGTTCATGAAGTACAAATTAGATTTTCCCACTTAAACTTTGCTAAGCAAATTAAATTGTGCTACTGAACAAATTTTGTTACCTCATACGTTTTTTTAAAGAATAATTGTCAATATGGCAGGGAAAAGCTTGCGATGAAATTAGTTAAAAAAAATAAATGTGTCGGAGAAGAAACGAAAATTCTTCTAGTGGCAGTGTACTCCAAAACCACCGAGATGGGAAGTACAAGTATCCACGAAGATCAGTCTCTTTCTCTACATCCAAATAACCGTCCTTCCCTTCAGTTTCATTTGTCCTTCGCTAGATTTTTTTAACTTTCCATGAAGCTGAAAGAGCAAGCAATATTTACGAAAAAATACGATTTAAGTGCCAAGAAAACGCGTCTCCCCCTAATTACGTTATGTTTACTAAACAGATGTATGATGAGTTATTAATCTTGTTACGTTTTGATCACTTCAAAGGAGTGTGATGAGATACTAATGTTATAATCGTATGTTTACTACACAGGTGGATCATGCGACAAGAGTATTCAGCCCACAAGAATAAGACACAATTATGGTAAGTAAAAACGGTGATGTATAATGGTTTTGATGGTACGTTAATGGTTATGTATAATGGTTTTGATGGTACGTTATCTTCTTATGTTATTGTTTGCTCTGCAGATCTATGATGCGTTACTTATCTTCATATTTTATTGTATACTCTACCGATGTATGATGCATTACTAATCTTCTTATGTAATTGTTTGCTCTACTAATCTTTCATGGTAAGTTATCTTCCTATAATATTGTTTACTCTACTGATGAATGATGCGTTACTTATCTTCCTATGTTATTGTTTACTTGCCTGATGAATGATGCGTTACTTATCTTCCTATGTTATTGTTTACTCTACAGATCTATGATGCGTTACTTATCTTCTTATGTCATTGTTAACTCTACCGATCTTTGATGGTAAGTTATCTTCTTATATTATTGTTTACTTGACTGATGAATAAATTGCGTTACTTATCTTCCTATGTTATTGTTTACTTAACTGATGAATGATGCGTTACTTATCTTCCTAAGTTATTGTTTACTCTACTGATGAATGATGCGTTACTTATCTTACTATGTTATTGTTTACTTGCCTGATGAATGATGCGTTACTTATCTTCCTATGTTATTGTTTACTCTGCAGGTCTATGATGCGTTACTAATCTTCTTATGTCATTGTTAACTCTACCGATCTTTGATCGTAAGTTATCTTCTTATATTATTGTTTCATTGACTGATGAATGATGCGTTATCTATCTTCCTATGTTATTGTTTACTTAACTGATGAATGATGCGTTACTTATCTTCCTATGTTATTGTTTACTCCACTGATGAATGATGCGTTACTTATCTCCTTATGTAATTGTTTACTCTACAGATCTATGATGCGCTACTTATCTTTTTATGTTATTGTTTACTCTAAAGATCTATGATGCGTTACTTATCTTCTTATTTCATTGTTAACTCTACAGATCTTTGATGGTAAGTTATGTTCCTTTGTTATTGTTTACTTGATTCATGAATGATGCGTTATCTATCTTCCTATGTTATTGTGTACTTGACTGATGAATGATGCGTTACTTATCTTCCTATGTTATTGATTACTCTACAGATCTATGATGCATTACTTATCTTCTTATAACATTGTTAACTCTACACATCTTTGATGGTAAGTTATGTTCCTATGTTATTGTTTACTTGACTGATAAAAAATGCGTTATTTATCTTCCTATGTTATTGTTTACTCTACTGATGAATGATGCGTTACTTATCTTCCTATGTAATTGTTTACTCTACTGATAAATGATGCGTTACTTATCTTCCTATGTTATTGTTTACTCTACAGATCTATGATGCGTGACTTATCTTCTTATGTCATTGTTAATTCTACAGATCTTTAATGGTAAGTTATCTTCTTTTGCTATTGTTTACTTGACTGATGAATAATGCGTTACTTATCTCGCTATGTTATTGTTTGCTCTACTGATGAATGATGCGTTACTTATCTTCTGTTATTGTTTACTTGACTGATGAATGATGCGTTATCTATCTTCCTATGTTATTGTTTACTTAACTGATGAATGATGCGTTACTTATCTTCCTATGTTATTGATTACTCTACAGATCTATGATGCGTTACTTATCTTCTTATAACATTGTTAACTCTACACATCTTTGATGGTAAGTTATGTTCCTATGTTATTGTTTACTCTACTGATGAATAATGCGTTACTTATCTCCTTATGTAATTGTTTACTCTACAGATCTATGATGCGCTACTTATCTTCTTATGTTATTGTTTACTCTAAAGATCTATGATGCGTTAATTATCTTCTTAATTCATTGTTAACTCTACAGATCTTTGATGGTAAGTTATGTTCCTTTGTTATTGTTTACTTGACTGATGAATGATGCGTTATCTATCTTCCTATGTTATTGTGTACTTGACTGATGAATGATGCGTTACTTATCTTCCTATGTTATTGATTACTCTACAGATCTATGATACGTTACTTATCTTCTTATAACATTGTTAACTCTACACATCTTTGATGGTAAGTTATGTTCCTATGTTATTGTTTACTTGACTGATAAATAATGCGTTATTTATCTTCCTATGTTATTGTTTACTCTACTGATGAACGGTGCGTTACTTATCTTCCTATGTAATTGTTTACTCTACTGATAAATGATGCGTTACTTATCTTCCTATGTTATTGTTTACTCTACACATCTATGATGCGTGACTTATCTTCTTATGTCATTGTTAATTCTACAGATCTTTGATGGTAAGTTATCTTCTTATGTTATTGTTTGCTGTACTGATCTTTGATGGTAAGTTATCTTCTTATGTTATTGTTTACTTGACTGATGAATGATGCGTTACTTATCTTCTTATATTATTGTTTGCTCTACTGATCTTGATGGTAATTTTTCTTCCTATGTTATTGTTTGCTGTACTGATCTTTGATGGTAAGTTATCTTCTTATGTTATTGTTTACTTGACTGATAAATGATGCGTTACTTATCTTCTTATGTTCTTGTTTACATGACTGATGAATTATGCGTTACTTATCTTCTTATGTTATTGTTTACTTGACTGATGAATGATGCGTTATCTATCTTCCTATGTTATTGTTTACTTAACTGATAAATATGATGCGTTACTTCTCTTCCTATGTTATTGTTTGAATGATGCGTTACTTATCTTGTTATGTTCTTGTTTACTCTACAGATCTATGATGCGTTCCTTAACTTCTTATGTTATTGTTTGCCGTACTGATCTTTGATGGTAAGTTATCTTCTTATGTTATTGTATACTTGACTGATGAATGATGCGTTACTTATCTTGTTATGTTATTGTTTGCTCTACTGATCTTGATGATAATTTATCTTCCTATTTATTGTTTTCTTGACTGATGAATAATACGTTACTTATCTCCTTATGTAATTGTTTACTCTACAGATCTATGATGCGCTACTTATCTTCTTATGTTATTGTTTACTCTACAGATCTATGATGCGTTACTTATCTTCTTATTTCATTGTTAACTCTACAGATCTTTGATGGTAAGTTATGTTCCTTTGTTATTTTTTACTTGACTGATGAATAATGCGTTACTTATCTTCCTATGTTATTGTTTACTCTACTGATGAATGATGCGTTACTTATCTTGCTATGTTATTGTTTGAATGATGCGTTACTTATCTTGTTATGTTCTTGTTTACTCAACAGATCTATGATGCGTTACTTAACTTCTTATGTCATTGTTTGCTGTACTGATCTTTGATGGTAATTCATCTTCTTATGTTATTGTTTACTTGACTGATGAATGATGCGTTACTTATCTTCTTATATTATTGTTTGCTCTACTGATCTTGATGGTAATTTATCTTCCTATGTTATTGTTTGCTGTACTGATCTTTGATGGTAAGTTATCTTCTTATGTTATTGTTTACTTGACTGATGAATGATGCGTTACTTATCTTCTTATGTTATTGTTTACTTAACTGATGAATGATGCGTTACTTCTCCCTGTGCGTTACTTATCTTCTTATTTCTTGTTTACATGACTGATGAATTATGCGTTACTTATCTTCTTATGTTATTGTTTACTTGACTGATGAATGATGCGTTATCTATCTTCCTATGTTATTGTTTACTTAACTGATGAATGATGCGTTACTTATCTTCCTATGTTATTGTTTGAATGATGCGTTACTTATCTTGTTATGTTCTTGTTTACTCTACAGGATCTATGATGCGTTACTTAACTTCTTATGTTATTGTTTACTGTACTGATCTTTGATGGTAAGTTATCTTCTTATGTTATTGTATACTTGACTGATGAATGATGCGTTACTTATCTTTTATGTTATTGTTTGCTCTACTGATCTTAGAATTTTCTTCCTATGTTATGTTTTCTTGACTGATGAATAATACGTTACTTATCTCCTTATGTAATTGTTTACTCTACAGATCTATGATGCGCTACTTATCTTCTTATGTTATTGTTTACTCTACAGATCTATGATGCGTTACTTATCTTCTTATTTCATTGTTAACTCTACAGATCTTTGATGGTAAGTTATGTTCCTTTGTTATTTTTTACTTGACTGATGAATTATGCGTTACTTATCTTCCTATGTTATTGTTTACTCTACTGATGAATAATGCGTTACTTATCTTGCTATGTTATTGTTTACTCTACTGATGAATGATGCGTTACTTATCTTCTTATGTTCTTGTTTACTCAACAGATGTATGATGCGTTACTTAACTTCTTATGTTATTGTTTGCTGTACTGATCTTTGATGCGTTATTCATCTTCTTATGTCATTGTTTACTTGACTCGATGAATGATGCGTTACTTATCTTCTTATATTATTGTTTGCTCGACTGATCTTGATGCGTAATTTATCTTCCTATGTTATTGTTTGCTCTACTGATCTATGATGGTAAGTTATCTTCTTATGTTATTGTTTACTTGACTGATGAATGATGCGTTACTTATCTTCTTATGTTATTGTTTACTTAACTGATGAATGATGCGTTACTTCTCTTCCTATGTTATTGTTTGAATGATGCGTTACTTATCTTCTTATGTTCTTGTTTACATGACTGATGAATTATGCGTTACTTATCTTCCTATGTTATTGTTTACTTGACTGATGAATGATGCGTTATCTATCTTCCTATGTTATTGTTTACTTAACTGATGAATGATGCGTTACTTCTCTTCCTATGTTATTGTTTGAATGATGCGTTACTTATCTTGTTATGTTCTTGTTTACTCTACAGGTCTATGATGCGTTACTTAACTTCTTATGTTATTGTTTACCGTACTGATCTTTGATGGTAAGTTATCTTCTTATGTTATTGCATACTTGACTGATGAATGATGCGTTACTTATCTTCCTATGTTATTGTTTACTCTACTGATCTTGATGATAATTTATCTTCCTATGTTATTGTTTTCTTACTGATGAATAATGCGTTACTTATCTCCTTATGTAATTGTTTACTCTACAGATCTATGATGCGTTACTTATCTTCTTATGTTATTGTTTACTCTACAGATCTATGATGCGTTACTTATCTTCTTATTTCATTGTTAACTCTACAGATCTTTGATGGTAAGTTATGTTCCTTTGTTATTTTTTACTTGACTGATGAATGATGCGTTACTTATCTTCCTATGTTATTGTTTACTCTACTGATGAATGATGCGTTACTTATCTTCCTATGTTATTGTTTGAATGATGCGTTACTTATCTTGTTATGTTCTTGTTTACTCAACAGATCTATGATGCGTTACTTAACTTCTTATGTCATTGTTTGCTGTACTGATCTTTGATGGTAATTATCTTCTTATGTTATTGTTTACTTGACTGATGAATGATGCGTTACTTATCTTCTTATATTATTGTTTGCTCTACAGATCTTGACGCGTAACTTATCTTCCTATGTTATTGTTTGCTGTACTGATCTTTGATGGTAAGTTATCTTCTTATGTTATTGTTTACTTGACTGATGAATGATGCGTTACTTATCTTCTTATGTTATTGTTTACTTGACTGATGAATGATGCGTTCTCTATCTTCCTATGTTATTGTTTACTTAACTGTGTGTCGTACTTATCTTCCTTTTTTATATGCGTTACTTATCTTCTTATGTTCTTGTTTACTCTACAGATCTATGACGCGTTACTTAACTTCTTATGTTATTGTTTGCTGTACTGATCTTTGATGGTAAGTGATCGTTCTTATGTTATTGCATACTTCACTGATGAATGATGCGTTACTTATCTTCCTATGTTATTGTTTACTCGACTGATGAATAATGCGTTACTTATCTTCTTATGTAATTGTTTACTCTACAGATCTATGATGCGCTACTTATCTTCTTATGTTATTGTTTACTCTACAGATCTATGATGCGTTACTTATCTTCTTATGTCATTGTTAACTCTACAGATCTTTGATGGTAAGTTATCTTCCTTTGTTATTGTTTACTTGACTGATGAATGATGCGTTATCTATCTTCCTATGTTATTGTTTACTTGACTGATGAATAATGCGTTACTTATCTTCCTATGTTATTGTTTCCTACTTTTCCTTTTTACTCGACTGATGAATGATGCGTTACTTATCTTCCTATGTAATTGTTTACTCTACTGATGAATGATGCGTTACTTATCTTCCTATGTGATTGTTTACTCTACAGATCTATGATGCGTTACTTATCTTCTTATGTCATTGTTTATTAACTCTACAGATCTTTGATGGTAAGTTATCTTCTTATGCTATTGTTTTCTTGACTGATGAATAATGCGTTACTTATCTTCCTATGTTATTGTTTACTCTACTGATGAATGATGCGTTACATATCTTCCTATGTTATTGTTTACTTGACTGATGAATGATGCGTTATCTATCTTCCTATATTATTGTTTACTTAACTAATGAATGATGCGTTACTTATCTTCCTATGTTATTGCTTGAAGATTGATGCGTTACATATCTTCTTATGTTATTGTTTACTTGACTGATAAATGATACATTATCTATTTTCCTATGTTATTGTTTACTCTAACTGATGAATGATGAGTTACTTATCTTCCTATGTTATTTTTTTATGATCGTTACTTATTTTCCTGAACTGTTTTGATGCGTAACTTATCTTCTTATGTTCTCGTTTACTCTACAGATGTATGATGCGTTACTTATCTTCTTATGTTATTGTTTGCTCTACTGATCTTTGATGGTAAGTTATCTTCTTATGTTATTGTTTACTTGACTGATCAATGATGCGTTACTTATCTTCTTATGTTATGTTTACTTACTGATGAATGATGAGTTAGTTATCTTCCTATGTTATTGTTTATTACTGATGAATGATGCGTTACCTATCTTTCTATGTTATTGTTTATTCTACTGATGAATGATGCGTTACTTATCTTCCTATGTTATTGTTTACTCTACAGATCAATGATGCGTTACTTATCTCTTATGTTTTGTTTACTGGATACTGATGATTGATGGTAAGCTATCTTTCTATGTTATTGTTTACTTGACTGATGAATGATGCGTTAATTATCTTCCTATGTTATTGTTTGAATGATGCGTTACTTATCTTCTTATGTTATTGTTTGATGATCGTACTATTTCTTTTTTTTGTAACTCTACAGATCTTTGATGGTAAGTTATCTTCCTTATGTTATTGTTTACTGGACTGATGAATGATTCGTTATCTATCTTCTATGTTATTGTTTACTTGACTGATGAATGATGCGTTACTTATCTTCCTATGTTATTGATTACTCTAAAGATATATGATGCGTTACTTATCTTCTTATGTCATTGTTAACTCTACTGATCTTTGATGGTAAGTTATCTTGCTATGTTATTATTTTCTTGACTGATGAATGATGCGTTACTTATCTTCTTATGTTATTGTTTACTCTACTGATGAATGATGCGTTACTTAACTTCTTATATTATTGTTTGCTGTACTGATCTTTGATGGTAAGTTATCTTTCGATGTTATTGTTTACTTGACTGATGAATGATGCGTTAGTTATCTTCTTATGTTATTGTTTACTTGACTGATGAATGATGCGTTATCTATCTTCCTATGTTATTGTTTACTTAACTGATGAATGTTGCGTTACTTATCATCCTATGCTATTGTTTGAATGATGCGTTACTTATCTTCGTATGTTCTTGTTTACTCTACAGATCTATGATGCGTTACTTAATTTCTTATGTTATTGTTTGCTCTACTGATCTTGATGGTAAGTTATCTACCTATGTTATTGTTTACTTGACTGATGAATGATGCGTTACTTATCTTCTTATGGTATTGTTTACTTAACTGATGAATGATGCGTTACTTATCTTCCTATGTTATTGCTTGAATGATGCGTTTTATTTTATTGTTTTCTCTACGATCTTTAATGGTAAGTTATCCTATGTTATTGTATATTGACATGAATATGGTTACTTATCTTCCTATGTTATTGTTTGCTCTACTGATGAATGATGCGTTACTTATCTTGTTATGTTATTGATTACTCTACAGATCTTAATAAATGATGCGTTACTTATCTTCTTATATCATTTGTAACTCTACAGATCTTTGATGGTAAGTTATGTTCCTTTGTTATTGTTTATTTGACTGATGAATGATGCGTTATCTATCTTCCTATGTTATTGTTTACTTGACTGATGAATGATGCGTTAGTTATCTTCCTATGGTATTTTACTCTATTGTATGAATGATGAGTTACTTATCGTCTTATGTTCTTGTTTACTCTACAGATCAATGATGCGTTACTTAACTTCTTATGTTATTGTTTGCTCTACTGATCTTTGATGGTAAGTTATCTTTCTATGTTATTATTTACTTGACTGATGAATGATGCGTTACTATTTTCCTATGTTATTGTTTACTCGACTGATGAATGATGCGTTACTTATCTTCCTATGTTATTGTTTGAATGATTGTTACTTATCTTCTTATGTTCTTGTTTACTCTACTGATCTATGATGCGTTGCTTAACTTCTTATGTTATTTTTTGCTCAACTGATCTTTGATGGTAAGTTATCTTCTTATGTTATTGTATACTTGACTGATGAATGATGCGTTACTTATCTTCTTATGTTATTGTTTGCTCTACTGATGAATGATGAGTTACTTATCTTCTTATGTTATTGTTTACTTGACTGATGAATGATGTGTTATCTATCTTCCTATGTTATTGTTTACTTAACTTATGATGAATGATGCGTTACTTATCTTCTTATGTTCTTGTTTACTCTACAGATCTATGATGCGTTACTTAATTTCTTATGTTTTGTTTGCTGGACGTACTGATCTTTGATGGTAAGCTATCTTTCTATGTTATTGTTTACTTGACTGATGAATGATGCGTTAATTATCTTCCTATGTTATTGTTTGAATGATGCGTTACTTATCTTCTTGTTATTGTTTGAATGATGCGTTACTTATCTTCTTATTTCATTTGTAACTCTACAGATCTTTGATGGTAAGTTATGTTCCTTTGTTATTGTTTACTTGACTGATGAATGATTCGTTATCTATCTTCCTATGTTATTGTTTACTTGACTGATGAATGATGCGTTACTTATCTTCCTATGTTATAGATTACTCTAAAGATATATGATGCGTTACTTATCTTCTTATGACATTGTTAACTCTACACATCTTTGATGGTAAGTTATGTTGCTATGTTATTATTTTCTTGACTGATGAATAATGCGTTATTTATCTTCCTATGTTATTTTTTACTCTACTGATGAAGGATGCGTTACTTAACTTCTTATATTATTGTTTGCTGTACTCATCTTTGATGGTAAGTTATCTTTCGATGTTATTGTTTACTTGACTGATGAATGATGCGTTATTTATCTTCTTATGTTTTGTTTACTTGACTGATGAATGATGCGTTATCTATCTTCCTATGTTATTGTTTACTTAACTGCTGAATGATTCGTTACTTATCATCCTATGCTATTGTTTGAATGATGCGTTACTTATCTTCGTATGTTCTTGTTTACTCTACAGATCTATGATGCGTTACTTAATTTCTTATGTTATTGTTTGCTCTACTGATCTTGATGGTAATTTATCTACCTATGTTATTGTTTACTTGACTGATGAATGATGCGTTACTTATCTTCTTATGGTATTGTTTACTTAACTGATGAATGATGTGTTACTTATCTTTCTATGTTATTGCTTGAATGATGCGTTACTTATCTTCCTATGTTATTGTTTGAATGATGCGTTACTTATCTTGTTATGTTCTTGTTTACTCTACAGATCTTTTATGATGCGTTACTTATCTTCTTATTTATTGTTACTCTACAGATCTTTGATGGTAAGTTATCTTCCTATGTTATTGTTTATTTGACTGATGAATGATGCGTTATTATCTTCCTATGTTATTGTTTACTTGACTGATGAATGATGCGTTACTTATCTTCCTATGGTATTTATTGTTATGAATGATGAGTTACTTATCGTCTTATGTTCTTGTTTACTCTACAGATCTATGATGCGTTACTTAACTTCTTATGTTATTGTTTGCTTCTACTGATCTTGATGGTAAGTTATCTTTCTATGTTATTGTTTACTTGACTGATGAATGATGCGTTATCTATCTTCCTATGTTATTGTTTACTTGACTGATGAATGATGCGTTACTTATCTTCCTATGTTATTGTTTGAATGATGTGTTACTTATCTCTTATTTCTTTTTACTCTAAATCTTATGCGTTGCTTAACTTCTTATGTTATTTTTTGCTGTACTGATCTTTGATGGTAAGTTATCTTCTTATGTTATTGTTTACTTGACTGATGAATGATGCGTTACTTATCTTCTTATGTTATTGTTTGCTCTACTGATCTTGATGGTTACTTATCTTCTTATGTTATTGTTTACTTGACTGTGTTGATGGTTATTATCTTCTTATGTTATTGTTTACTTAACTTATGATGAATGATGCGTTACTTATCTTCTTATGTTCTTGTTTACTCTACAGATCTATGATGCGTTACTTATTTCTTATGTTTTGTTTGCTACGTACTGATCTTTGATGGTTACTATCTTTCTATGTTATTGTTTACTTGACTGATGTATGATGCGTGATTATCTTCTTATGTTATTGTTTTGATTTGATGCGTTACTTATCTTCTTTTTATTTTTGATGATGCGTTACTTATCTTCTTATTTCATTTTTACTCTACTGATGTTTGATGGTTAGTTATCTTCCTTTGTTATTGTTTACTTGACTGATAATGATTCGTTATCTATCTTCCTATGTTATTGTTTACTTGACTGATGAATGATGCGTTACTTATCTTCCTATGTTATTGATTACTCTACAGATATATGATGCGTTACTTATTTTCTTATGACATTGTTAACTCTACACATCTTTGATGGTAAGTTATGTTGCTATGTTATTATTTTCTTACTGATGAATAATGCGTTACTTATCTTCTTATGTTATTTTTACTCTACTGATGTATGATGCGTTACTTATCTTCTTATATTATTGTTTGCTGTACTCATCTTTGATGGTAAGTTATCTTTTGATTTATTGTTTACTTGACTGATAATGATGCGTTAGTTATCTTCTTATGTTTTGTTTACTTGACTGATGAATGATGCGTTATCTATCTTCCTATGTTATTGTTTACTTAACTGCTGAATGATTCGTTACTTATCTTCCTATGCTATTGTTTGAATGATGCGTTACTTATCTTCGTATGTTCTTGTTTACTCTACAGATCTATGATGCGTTACTTAACTTCTTATGTTATTGTTTGCTCTACTGATCTTGATGGTAATTTATCTTCCTATGTTATTGTTTACTTGACTGATGAATGATGCGTTACTTATCTTCTTATGGTATTGTTTACTTAACTGATGAATGATGTGTTACTTATCTTCTTATGTTCTTGCTTACTCTACAGATCTATGATGCGTTACTTAACTTCTTATGTTATTGTTTGCTGTACTGATCTTTGATGGTAAGTTATCTTCTTATGTTATTGTTGACTTGATTGATGAATGATGCGTTACTTATCTTCTTATGTTATTGTTTACTTACTGATGAATGATGCGTTAATTATCTTCCTATGTTATTGTTTGAATGATGCGTTACCTATCTTGTTATGTTCTTGTTTACTCTACAGATCTATGATGCGTTCCTTAACTTCTTATGTTATTGCTTGCTGTACTGATCTTTGATGGTAAGCTATCTTTCTATGTTATTGTTTACTTGACTGATGAATGATGCGTTACTTATCTTCCTATGTTATTGCTTACTTCACTGATGAATGATGCGTTACTTATCTTCCTATGTTATTGCTTGAATGATGCGTTACTTACACTTCTTATGTTATTGTTTGCTGTACTGATCTTTGATGGTAAGTTATATTCTTATGTTATTGTATACTTGACTCATGATTAATGCGTTACTTATCTTCTAAGGTTATTGTTTGCTCTACTGATCTTGATGGTAATTTATCTTCCTATGTTATTGTTTACTTAACTGATGAATGATGCGTTACTTATCTTCTTATATTATTTTTTACTCTACAGATCTATGATGCGTTACTTAATTTCTTATGTTGTTGTTTGCTCTACGCTACTGATCTTTTATGGTAAGCTATCTTTCTATGTTATTGTTTACTTGACTGATGAATGATGCGTTATCTATCTTGATATGTTATTGTTTACTTAACTGATGAATGATGCGTTACTTATCTTCCTATATTATCGTTTGAATGATGCGTTACTCATCGTCTTATGTTCTCGTTTACTCTACAGATTTATGATGCGTTACTTAACTTCTTATATTATTGTTTGCTTTACTGATCTTTGCTGGTAAGTTATCTTCTTATGTTATTGTTTACTTGACTGATGAATGATGCGTTACTTATCTTCTTATGTTATTGTTTGCTCTACTGATCTTGATGGTAATTTATCTTCCTATGTTATTGTTTGCTGTACTGATCTTTGATGGTAAGTTATCTTCTTATGTTATTGTTTACTTGACTGATGAATGATGCGTTACTTATCTTCTTATGTTATTGTTTACTTGACTGATGAATGATGCGTTGTCTATCTTCCTATGTTATTGTTTACTTAACTGATGAATGATGCGTTACTTATCTTCCTATGTTATTGTTTGAATGATGCGTTACTTATCTTCTTATGTTCTTGTTTACTCTACAGATCTATGACGCGTTACTTAACTTCTTATGTTATTGTTTGCTGTACTGATCTTTGATGGTAAGTGATGTTCTTATGTTATTGTATACTTGACTGATGAATGATGGGTTACTTATCTTCCTATGTTATTGTTTACTCTACTGATGAATAATGCGTTACTTATCTCCTTATGTAATTGTTTACTCTACAGATCTATGATGCGCTACTTATCTTCTTATGTTATTGTTTACTCTACAGATCTATGATGCGTTACTTATCTTCTTATTTCATTGTTAACTCTACAGATCTTTGATGGTAAGTTATGTTCCTTTGTTATTTTTTACTTGACCGATGAATAATGCGTTACTTATCTTCCTATGTTATTGTTTACTCTACTGATGAATGATGCGTTACTTATCTTGCTATGTTATTGTTTGAATGATGCGTTACTTATCTTGTTATGTTCTTGTTTACTCAACAGATCTATGATGCGTTACTTAACTTCTTATGTCATTGTTTGCTGTACTGATCTTTGATGGTAATTCATCTTCTTATGTTATTGTTTACTTGACTGATGAATGATGCGTTACTTATCTTCTTATATTATTGTTTGCTCTACTGATCTTGATGGTAATTTATCTTCCTATGTTATTGTTTGCTGTACTGATCTTTGATGGTAAGTTATCTTCTTATGTTATTGTTTACTTGACTGATGAATGATGCGTTACTTATCTTCTTATGTTATTGTTTACTTGACTGATGAATGATGCGTTCTCTATCTTCCTATGTTATTGTTTACTTAACTGATGAATGATGCGTTACTTATCTTCCTATGTTATTGTTTGAATGATGCGTTACTTATCTTCTTATGTTCTTGTTTACTCTACAGATCTATGACGCGTTACTTAACTTCTTATGTTATTGTTTGCTGTACTGATCTTTGATGGTAAGTGATGTTCTTATGTTATTGTATACTTGACTGATGAATGATGCGTTACTTATCTTCCTATGTTATTGTTTACTCTACTGATGAATAATGCGTTACTTATCTCCTTATGTAATTGTTTACTCTACAGATCTATGATGCGCTACTTATCTTCTTATGTTATTGTTTACTCTACAGATCTATGATGCGTTACTTATCTTCTTATTTCATTGTTAACTCTACAGATCTTTGATGGTAAGTTATGTTCCTTTGTTATTGTTTACTTGACTGATGAATTATGCGTTATCTATCTTCCTATGTTATTGTTTACTTGACTGATGAATAATGCGTTATTTATCTCCCTATGTTATTGTTTACTCTACTGATGAATGATGCGTTACTTATCTTCCTATGTAATTGTTTACTCTACTGATGAATTATGCGTTACTTATCTTCCTATGTGATTGTTTACTCTACAGATCTATGATGCGTTACTTATCTTCTTATGTCATTGTTTACTTAACTCTACAGATCTTTGATGGTAAGTTATCTTCTTTTGCTATTGTTTTCTTGACTGATGAATAATGCGTTACTTATTTTCTTATGTTATTGTTTACTCTACTGATGAATGATGCGTTACATATCTTCTTATGTTATTGTTTACTTGACTGATGAATGATGCGTTATCTATCTTCCTATATTTATTGTTTACTTAACTAATGAATGATGCGTTACTTATCTTCCTATGTTATTGCTTGAATGATGCGTTACATATCTTCTTATGTTATTGTTTACTTGACTGATAAATGATACATTATCTATTTTCCTATGTTATTGTTTACTTAACTGATGAATGATGCGTTACTTATCTTCCTATGTTATTGTTTTAATGATGCGTTACTTATTTTCCTATGTTATTGTTTGAATGATGCGTTACTTATCGTCTTATTTTCTCGTTTACTCTACAGATTTATGATGCGTTACTTAACTTCTTATGTTATTGTTTGCTGTACTGATCTTTGATGGTAAGTTATCTTCTTATGTTATTGTTTACTTGACTGATCATTGATGCGTTACTTATCTCCTTATGTTATAGTTTACTTGACTGATGAATGATGCGTTAATTATCTTCCTATGTTATTGTTTAAATGATGCGTTACTTACCTTTCAATGTTATTGTTTATTCTACTGATGAATGATGCGTTACTTATCTTCCTATGTTATTGTTTACGCTACTGATGAATGATGCGTTACTTATCTACTTATGTTATTGTTTACTTGACTGATGAATGATGCGTTATCTATCTTCCTATGTTATTGTTTACTTAACTGATGAATAATGCGTTACTTATCTTCCTATGTTATTGTTTGAATGATGCGTTACTTATCTTCTTATGTTCTTGTTTACTCTACAGATCTATGATGCGTTACTTAACTTCTTATGTTATTGTTTGCTGTACTGATCTTTAATGGTAAGTTATCTTCTTATGTTATTGTTTACTGGACTGATGAATGATGCGTTACTTATCTTCTTATGTTATTGTTTACTCTACAGATCTATGACGCGTTACTTAATTTCTTATGTTGTTGTTTGCTTTACTGATCTTTGATGGTAAGCTATCTTTCTATGTTATTGTTTACTTTACTGATGAATGATGCGTTACTTATCTTCTTATGTTCTTGTTTACTTGACTGATGAATGATGCGTTACTTATCTTCTTATGTTATTGTTTACTCTACAGATCTATGACGCGTTACTTAATTTCTTATGTTGTTGTTTGCTGTACTGATCTTTGATGGTAAGCTATCTTTCTATGTTATTGCTTACTTGACTGATGAATGATGCGTTACTTATCTTCCTATGTTATTGTTTACTTGACTGATGAATGATGTGTTACTTATCTTCCTATGCTATTGTTTGAATGATGCGTTACTTATCTTCTTATGTTCTTGTTTACTCTACAGATCTATGATGCGTTACTTAACTTCTTATGTTATTGTTTGCTCTACTGATCTTTAATGGTAAGTTATCTTCTTATGTTATTGTTTACTTGACTGATGAATGATGCGTTACTTATCTTCCTATGTTATTGTTTACTTGACTGATGAATGATGCGTTACTTATCTTCCTATGCTATTGTTTGCATGATGCGTTCCTTAACTTCTTATGTTATTGTTTGCTCTACTGATCTTTAATGGTAAGTTATCTTCTTATGTTATTGTATACTTGACTGATGAATCATGCGTTACTTATCTTCTTATGTTATTGTTTGCTCTACTGATGAATGATGCGTTACTTATCTTCCTATGTTATTGATTACTCTACAGATCTATGACGCGTTACTTATCTTTTTATAACATTGTTAACTCCACACATCTTTGATGGTAAGTTATGTTCCTATGTTATGGTTTACTTGACTGATGAATAATGCGTTATTTATCTTCTATGTTATTGATTACTCTACTGATGAATGATGTGTTACTTATCTTCCTATGTTATTGTTTACTCTACTGATGAATGATGCGTTACTTATCTTCCTATGTTATTGTTTACTCCACAGATCAATAATGCGTTACTTATCTTCTTATGTCATTGTTAACTCTACAGATCTTTGATGGTAAGTTATCTCCTTATGTTATTGTTTACTTGACTGATGAATGATGCGTTACTGATTTTCCCATGTTAATGTTTACTCTACTGATGAATGATGAGTTACTTACTGCGTTGCTTAACTTCTTATGTTATTTTTTGCTGAACTGATCTTTGATGGTAAGTTATCTTCTTATGTTATTGTATACTTGACTGATGAATGATGCGTTACTTATCTTCTTATGTTATTGTTTGCTCTACTGATCTTGATGGTAAGTTATCTTCTTATGTTATTGTTTACTTGACTGATGAATGATGCGTTACTGATTTTCCCATGTTAATGTTTACTCTACTGATGAATGATGAGTTAGTTATCTTCTTATGTTATTGTTTACTTGACTGATGAATGATGTGTTATCTATCTTCCTATGTTATTGTTTACTTAACTTATGATGAATGATGCGTTACTTATCATCTTATGTTCTTGTTTACTCTACAGATCTATGATGCGTTACTTAATTTCTTATGTTTTGTTTGCTGGACGTACTGATCTTTGATGGTAAGCTATCTTTCTATGTTATTGTTTACTTGACTGATGCATGATGCGTTAATTATCTTCCTATGTTATTGTTTGAATGATGCGTTACTTATCTTCTTATGTTATTGTTTGAATGATGCGTTACTTATCGTCTTATTTCATTTGTAACTCTACAGATCTTTGATGGTAAGTTATGTTCCTTTGTTATTGTTTACTTGACTGATGAATGATTCGTTATCTATCTTCCTATGTTATTGTTTACTTGACTGATGAATGATGCGTTACTTATCTTCCTATGTTATAGATTACTCTAAAGATATATGATGCGTTACTTAAGTCTTCTTATGACATTGTTAACTGTACACATCTTTGATGGTAAGTTATGTTGCTATGTTATTATTTTCTTGACTGATGAATAATGCGTTATTTATCTTCCTATGTTATTTTTTACTCTACTGATGAATGATGCGTTACTTATTTTTAAGACTTCTTATATTATTGTTTGCTGTACTCATCTTTGATGGTAAGTTATCTTTCGATGTTATTGTTTACTTGACTGATGAATGATGCGTTATTTATCTTCTTATGTTATTGTTTACTTGACTGATGAATGATGCGTTATCTATCTTCCTATGTTATTGTTTACTTAACTGATGAATGTTTCGTTACTTATCATCCTATGCTATTGTTTGAATGATGCGTTACTTATCTTCGTATGTTCTTGTTTACTCTACAGATCTATGATGCGTTACTTAATTTCTTATGTTATTGTTTGCTCTACTGATCTTGATGGTAATTTATCTACCTATGTTATTGTTTACTTGACTGATGAATGATGCGTTACTTATCTTCTTATGGTATTGTTTACTTAACTGATGAATGATGTGTTACTTATCTTTCTATGTTATTGCTTGAATGATGCGTTACTTATCTTCCTATGTTATTGTTTGAAAGATGCGTTACTTATCTTGTTATGTTCTTGTTTACTCTACAGATCTTAATATAATGATGCGTTACTTATCTTCTTATTTCATTTGTAACTCTACAGATCTTTGATGGTAAGTTATGTTCCTTTGTTATTGTTTATTTGACTGATGAATGATGCGTTATCTATCTTCCTATGTTATTGTTTACTTGACTGATGAATGATGCGTTAGTTATCTTCCTATGGTATATATTGTATGAATGATGAGTTACTTATCGTCTTATGTTCTTGTTTACTCTACAGATCTATGATGCGTTACTTAACTTCTTATGTTATTGTTTGCTCTACTGATCTTGATGGTAAGTTATCTTTCTATGTTATTATTTACTTGACTGATGAATGATGCGTTATCTATATTCCTATTTTATTGTTTACTTGACTGATGAATGATGCGTTACTTATCTTCCTATGTTATTGTTTGAATGATGTGTTACTTATCTTCTTATGTTCTTGTTTACTCTACAGATCTATGATGCGTTACTTAACTTCTTATGTTATTTTTTGCTGAACTGATCTTTGATGGTAAGTCTTCTTTGTTTTTCTCCTTTCTCTCTCTGTCTTTTTTCTTGCTGGTCTTCCTTTTTCTCTGCGCTCTTTTCTTTTCTCAGTCTTGTGCTCTTTTTTTTGCTGGCTCTGTCTGGGCTTTTTTTTTTTTACTTCTGTGCGCTTCTCTTTTTTTTGTGCTTCTTCTTTTGGTGCTCTTCTTTTTTTCTTGTCTTTGTTCTGTTTTGGGTTTTTTTTTGTTTGTGGTGGGTTTGTTTTGGTTGTGTTTTTTGTTTTGGGGTGTTTTGTTTGTGGGTTTTTGTGTTTTTTTGTTGGTTTTTTTTGTTTTTTTTTTTTGATGGTGGTTTTGGGTTTTTTTGTTTGTGTTTTTTTTGTGTGTGGGTTTTGTGTGTGGTTTTTTTTTTTTATGGTTGTTTTTGGGTTTTTTTTGTTGTGTATGTTGGGTTCTTTCTATGTTATTGTTTACTTGACTGTGTGATGCGTTATTTTATTTATTGTTTATCATGTATGATGTTACTTTTTCTTTTGGGTTTTGTTTTTTTTTTTTTTTTGTTTGTTTTTTTTTTTTTTGAGTTTGGGTATTTTTTTTTGTTACTTTCTCCTTATGTTATAGTTTACTTGACTGATGAATGATGCGTTAATTATCTTCCTATGTTACTGTTTAAATGATGCGTTACTTAACTTTTAATGTTATTGTTTATTCTACTGATGAATGATGCGTTACTTATCTTCCTATGTTATTGTTTACGCTACTGATGAATGATGCGTTACTTATCTACTTATGTTATTGTTTACTTGACTGATGAATGATGCGTTATCTATCTTCCTATGTTATTGTTTACTTAACTGATGAATAATGCGTTACTTATCTTCCTATGTTATTGTTTGAATGATGCGTTACTTATCTTCTTATGTTCTTGTTTACTCTACAGATCTATGATGCGTTACTTAACTTCTTATGTTATTGTTTGCTGTACTGATCTTTAATGGTAAGTTATCTTCTTATGTTATTGTTTATTTGTTTGCTGTACTGGTCTTTGATGGTAAGCTATCTTTCTATGTTATTGTTTACTTTACTGATGAATGATGCGTTACATATCTTCTTATGTTCTTGTTTACTTGACTGATGAATGATGCGTTACTTATCTTCTTATGTTATTGTTTACTCTACAGATCTATGACGCGTTACTTAATTTCTTATGTTGTTGTTTGCTGTACTGATCTTTGATGGTAAGCTATCTTTCTATGTTATTGCTTACTTGACTGATGAATGATGCGTTACTTATCTTCCTATGTTATTGTTTACTTGACTGATGAATGATGTGTTACTCATCTTCCTATGCTATTGTTTGAATCATGCGTTACTTATCTTCTTATGTTCTTGTTTACTCTACAGATCTATGATGCGTTACTTAACTTCTTATGTTATTGTTTGCTGTATAGATCTTTAATGGTAAGTTATCTTCTCATGTTATTGTTTACTTTACTGATGAATGATGCGTTTCTTATCTTCCTATGTTATTGTTTACTTGACTGATGAATGATGCGTTACTTATCTTCCTATGCTATTGTTTGCATGATGCGTTCCTTAACTTCTTATGTTATTGTTTGCTCTACTGATGAATGATGCGTTACTTATCTTCCTATGTTATTGTTTACTTCACTGATGAATGATGCGTTACTTATCTTCCTATGTTATTGCTTGAATGAATGCGTTACTTAACTTCTTATGTTATTGTTTGCTGTACTGATCTTTGATGGTAAGTTATATTCTTATGTTATTGTATACTTGACTCATGATTAATGCGTTACTTATCTTCTAATGTTATTGTTTGCTCTACTGATCTTGATGGTAATTTATCTTCCTATGTTATTGTTTACTTAACTGAAGAATGATGCGTTACTTATCTTCTTATATTCTTTTTTACTCTACAGATCTATGATGCGTAACTTAATTTCTTATGTTGTTGTATGCTGTACGTACTGATCTTTGATGGTAAGCTATCTTTCTATGTTATTGTTTACTTGACTGATGAATGATGCGTTATCTATCTTGATATGTTATTGCTTACTTAACTGATGAATGATGCGTTACTTATCTTCCTATATTATTGTTTGAATGATGCGTTACTCATCGTCTTATGTTCTCGTTTACTCTACAGATTTATGATGCGTTACTTAACTTCTTATATTATTGTTTGCTTTACTGATCTTTGCTGGTAAGTTATCTTCTTATGTTATTGTTTACTTGACTGATGAATGATGCGTTTTTTATCTTCTTATGTTATTGTTTGCTCTACTGATCTTGATGGTAATTTATCTTCCTATGTTATTGTTTATTTGACTGATGAATGATTTGTTATCTATCTTCCTATGTAATTGTTTACTTAACTGATGAATAATGCGTTACTTATCTTCATATGTTATTGTTTACTCTACTGATGAATGATGCGTTACTTATCTTCCTATGTTATTGTTTGAATGATGCGTTACTTATCTTCTTATCTTTTTGTTTACTCTACAGATATATGATGCGTTACTTAACTTCTTATGTTATTGTTTGCTGTACTGATCTTTGAAGGTAAGTTATCTTCTTATGTTATTGTATACTTGATTGATGAATGATGAGTTACTTATCTTCTTATGTTATTGTTTGCTCTACTTATGTTGATGGTAATTTATCTTCCTATGTTATTGTTTGCTGTACTGATCTTTGATGGTAAGTTATCTTCTTATGTTATTGTTTATTTGACTGATGAATGATGCGTTACTTATCTTCTTATGTTATTGTTTACTGGACTGATGAATGATGCGTTACTTATCTTCCTATGTTATTGTTTGAATGATGCGTTACGTATCTTCTTATGTTCTTGTTTATACAGATCTATGATGCGCTACTTATCTTCTTAAGTCATTGTTTACTTAACTCTACAGATCTTTGATGGTAAGTTATCTTCTTTTGCTATTGTTTTCTTGACTGATGAATAATGCGTTACTTATCTTCCTATGTTATTGTTTACTCTACTGATGAATGATGCGTTACATATCTTCTTATGTTATTGTTTACTTGACTGATGTTATTGAATGATGCGTTATCTATCTTCCTATGTTATTGTTTACTTAACTGATGAATGATGGGTTACTTATCTTCCTATAATATTGCTTGAATGATGCGTTACTTATCTTCTTATGTTCTTGATTACTCTACAGATCTATGATGCGTTACTTAACTTCTTATGTTATTGTTTGCTGTACAGATCTTTGATGGTAAGTTATCTTCTTATGTTATTGTTTACTTGATTGATGTATGATGCGTTACTTATCTTCTTATGTTATTGTTTACTTGACTGATGAATAATGCGTTAATTATCTTCCTATGTTATTGTTTGAATGATGCGTTACTTATCTTCCTATGTTATTGTTTGAATGATGCGTTACTTATCTTGTTATGTTCTTGTTTACTCTACAGATCTTAATATAATGATGCGTTACTTATCTTCTTATTTCATTTGTAACTCTAAAGATCTTTGATGGTAAGTTATGTTCCTTTGTTATTGTTTACTTGACTGATGAATGATGCGTTATCTATCTTCCTATGTTATTGTTTACTTGACTGACGAATGATGCGTTGCTTGTCTTCCTATCTTATAGATTACTCTAAAGATCTATGATGCGTTACTTATCTTCTTATCTCATTGTTTACTGAACTCTACAGATCTTTGATGGTAAGTTATCTTCTTTTGCTATTGTTTTCTTGACTGATGAATAATGCGTTATTAATCTTCTTATGTTATTGTTTACTTTACTGATGAATGATGCGTTACTTAACTTCTTATGTTATTGTTTGCTGTACTGATCTTTGATGGTAAGTTATGTTTCGATGTTATTGTTTACTTGACTGATGAATGATGCGTTATTTATCTTCTTATGTTATTCTTTACTTGACTGATGAATGATGCGTGACTTATCTTATGTTATTGTTTACTCTACTGATGAATGATGCGTTACTTATCTTCTTATGTTCTTGTTTACTCTACAGATCTATGATGCGTTACTTAACTTATGTTATTGTTTGCTGTACTGATCTTTGATGGTAAGTTATCTTTCTATGTTATTATTTACTTGACTGATGAATGATGCGTTATCTATATTCCTATTTTATTGTTTACTTGACTGATGAATGATTCGTTATCTATCTTCCTATGTTATTGTTTGAATGATGCGTTACTTATCTTCTTATGTTCTTGTTTTTTCTACAGATCTATGATGCGTTCCTTAACTTCTTATGTTTTTGTTTGCTGTACTCATCTTTTATGGTAAGTTATCTTCTTATGTTATTGTATACTTGACTGATGAATGATGCGTTACTTATCTTCCTATGTTATTGTTTACTTGACTGATGAATAATGCGTTACTTATCTTCCTATGTTATTGTTTGAATGATGCGTTATTTATCTCCTTATGTTATTGTTTACTTGACTGATGAATGATGCGTTACTTATCTTCTTATGTTATTGTTTGAATGATGCGTTATTTTTCTTCTTATGTTATTGTTTACTTGACTGATGAATGATTCGTTACTTATCTTCCTATGTTATTGTTTGAATGATGCGTTATTTATCTTGTTATGTTATTGTTTACTCTACTGATGAATGATGCGTTACTTGTCTTCTTATGTTCTTGTTACACTTACTCTTCAGATCTATGATGCGTTACTTAATTTCTTATGTTGTTGTTTGCTGTACTGATCTTTGATGGTAAGCTATCTTTCTATGTTATTGTTTACTTGACTGATGAATGATGCGTTACTTATCTTCCTATGTTATTGTTTACTTGACTGATGAATGATGCGTTACTTATCTTCCTATGTTATTGTTTACTTGACTGATGAATGATGCGTTATCTATATTCCTATTTTATTGTTTACTTGACTGATGAATGATTCGTTAGTTATCTTCCTATGCTATTGTTTGAATGATGCGTTACTTATCTTCTTATGTTCTTTTTTACTCTACAGATCTATGATGCGTTCCTAAACTTCTTATGTTATTGTTTGCTGTACTGATCTTTAATGGTAAGTTATCTTCTTATGTTATTGTATACGTGACTGATGAATGATGCGTTACTTATCTTCTTATGTTATTGTTTGCTCTACTGATGAATGATGCGTTATTTATCTTCCTATGTTATTGATTACTCTACAGATCTATGACGCGTTACTTATCTTTTTATAACATTGTTAACACTACACATCTTTGATGGTAAGTTATGTTCCTATGTTATGGTTTACTTGACTGATGAATAATGGGTTATTCATCTTCCTATGTTATTGATTACTCTACTGATGAATGATGCGTTACTTATCTTCCTATGTTATTGTTTACTCCACAGATAAATAATGCGTTACTTATCTTCTTATGTCATTGTTAACTCTACAGATCTTTGATGGTAAGTTATCTTCTTATGTTATTGTTTACTCTACTGATGAATGATGCGTTACTTATCTTCTTATGTTAATGTTTACTTGGCTGATGAATGATGCGTTATCTATCTTCCAATGTTATTGGTTACTTAACTGATGAATGATGCGTTAGTTATCTTCCTATGGTATTGTATGACTGATGAGTTACTTATCTTCTTATGTTCTTGTTTACTCTACAGATTTATGACGCGTTACTTAACTTCTTATGTTATTGTTTGCTGTACTGATCTTTGATTGTAAGTTATCTTTCTATGTTATTATTTACTTGACTGATGAATGATGCGTTATCTATATTCCTATTTTATTGTTTACTTGACTGATGAATGATGCGTTACTTATCTTCCTATGTTATTGTTTGAATAATTCGTTACTTATCTTCTTATGTTCTTGTTTACTCTACAGATCTATGATGCGTTGCTTAACTTCTTATGTTATTGTTTGCTCAACTGATCTTGATGGTAAGTTATCTTCTTATGTTATTGTATACGTGACTGATGAATGATGCGTTACTTATCTTCTTATGTTATTGTTTGCTCTACTGATCTTGATGGTAATTTATCTTCCTATGTTATTGTTTACTTGACTGATGAATGATGCGTAACTTATCTTCCCATGTTATTGTTTACTCTACTGATGAATGATGCGTTACTTATCTTCTTATGTTATTGTTTACTTGACTGATGAATGATGTGTTATCTATCTTCCTATGTTATTGTTTCCTTAACTTATGATGAATGATGCGTTACTTATCTTCTTATGTTCTTGTTTACTCTACAGATCTATGATGCGTTACTTAATTTCTTATGTTTTGTTTGCTGTACTGATCTTTGATGGTAAGTTATCTTCTTATGTTATTGTTTACTTGACTGATGAATGATGCGTTACTTATTTTCTTATATTATTGTTTACTTGACTGATGAATGATGCGTTAATTATCTTCCTATGTTATTGTTTGAATGATGCGTTACTTATCTTCTTATGTTATTGTTTACTCTACAGATCTATGATGCGTTACTTATCTTGTTATATTCTTGTTTACTCTACAGATCTTAATATAATGATGTGTAACTTATCTTCTTATTTCATTTTTAACTCTACAGATCTTTGATGGTAAGTTATGTACCTTTGTTATTGTTTGCTTGACTGATGAATGATTCGTTATCTATCTTCCCATGTTATTGTTTACTTGACTGATGAATGATGCGTTACTTATCTTCCTATGTTATAGATTACTCTACAGATCTATGATGCGTTACTTAACTTCTTATGTTATTGTTTGCTGTACTGATCTTTGATGGTAAATTATCTTTCTATGTTATTATTCACTTGACTGATGAATGATGCGTTATCTATATTCCTATTTTATTGTTTACTTGACTGATGAATGATGCGTTACTTATCTTCCTATGTTATTGTTTGAATGATGCGTTACTTATCTTCTTATGTTCTTGTTTACTCTACAGATCTATGACGCGTTACTTAGCTTCTTATGTTATTGTTTGCTGTACTGATCTTTGATGGTAAGTTATCTTCTTATGTTATTGTATTCTTGACTCATGATTAATGCGTTACTTATCTTCTTATGTTATTGTTTGCTCTACTGATCTTGATGTTAATTTATCTTCTTATGTTATTGTTTACTTGAGTGATGAATGATGCGTTACTTATCTTCCTATGTTATAGTTTACTCTACTGATGAATGATGCGTTACTTATCTTCTTATGTTATTGTTTACTTGACTGATAAATGTGTTAACTATCTTCCTATGTTATTGTTTACTTAACTGATGAATGATGCGTTACTTATCTTCTTATATTTTTTTTTACTCTACAGATCTCTGATGCGTTACTTAATTTCTAATATGTTGTTGTTTGCTGTACGTACTGATCTTTGATGGTAAGCTGTCTTTCTATGTTATTGTTTACTTGACTGATGAAAGATGCGTTACTTATCTTCCTATGTTATAGATTACTCTACAGATCTATGATGCGTTACTTAACTTCTTATGTTATTGTTTGCTGTACTGATCTTTGATGGTAAATTATCTTTCTATGTTATTATTCACTTGACTGATGAATGATGCGTTATCTATATTCTTATTTTATTGTTTACTTGACTGATGAATGATGCGTTACTTATCTTCCTATGTTATTGTTTGAATGATGCGTTACTTATCTTCTTATGTTCTTGTTTACTCTACAGATCTATGACGCGTTACTTAACTTCTTATGTTATTGTTTGCTGTACTGATCTTTGATGGTAAGTTATCTTCTTATGTTATTGTATACTTGACTCATGATTAATGCGTTACTTATCTTCTTATGTTATGGTTTGCTCTACTGATCTTGATGGTAATTTATCTTTTTATGTTATTGTTTACTTGAGTGATGAATGATGCGTTACTTATCTTCCTATGTTATTGTTTACTCTACTGATGAATGATGCGTTACTTATCTTCTTATTTTATTGTTCACTTGACTGATGAATGTGTTAACTATCTTCCTATGTTATTGTTTACTTAACTGATGAATGATGCGTTACTTATCTTCTTATATTCTTTTTTACTCTACAGATCTCTGATGCGTTACTTAATTTCTTATGTTGGTGTTTGCTGTACGTACTGATCTTTGATGGTAAGCTATCTTTCTATGTTCTTGTTTACTTGACTGATGAAAGATGCGTTACATATCTTCCTATGTTATTGTTTACTTGACTGATGAATGATGCGTTACTTATCTTCCTATGTTATTGTTTGAATGATGTCTTACTTATCTTCTTATGTTCTGGTTTACTCTACAGATCTATGATGCGTTACTTAACTTCTTATGTTATTGTTTGCTGTACTGATCTTTGATGGTAAGTTATCTTCTTATGTTATTGTATACTTGACTGATGAATGATGTGTTACTTATCTTCTTATGTTATTGTTTGTACTACTGATCTTGATGGTAATTTATCTTCCTATGTTATTGTTTACTTGACTGATCAATGATGCGTTACTTATCTTCCTATGTTATTGTTTACTCTACTGATGAATGATGCGTTACTTATCTTCTTATGTTATTGTTTACTTGAACTGATGAATGATGTGTTATCTATCTTAATTCCTATGTTATTGCTTCCACTTAACTGATGAATGATGCATTACTTATCTTCCTATGTTATTGTTTGAATGATGTGTTACTTATCTTCTTGTTATAGATTACTCTACAGATCTATGATGCGCTTCTTCTTATTTTTGTTTCTCTGTCTTTGTGGTTTTCTTTCTGTTCACTACTGTGCCTTATTTATCGTTTATTCTACAGATGAATGATTCGCGTTACTTAACTTCTTATGTTATTGTTTGCTGTACTGATTTTTGATGGTAAGTTATCTTCTTATGTTATTGTTTACTTGACTGATGAATGATGCGTTACTTATCTTCTTATATTATTTTTTTCTCCACTGATCTTGATGGTAATTTATCTTTCTATGTTGTTGTTTACTTGACTGATGAATGATGCGTTACTTATCTTCTTATGTTATTGATTGCTGTACCGATATTTGATGCTAATTTATCTTCCTATTTTATTCTTTATTTGACTGATGAATGATGCGTTATTTATCTTCTTATGTTATTGTTTGCTGTACCGATATTTGATGCTAAGTTATCTTCCTATGTTATTGTTTACTTGACTGATGAATGATGCGTTACTTATCTTCCTACGTTATTATTTACTCTACTGATGAATGATGCGTTACATATCTTCTTCTGTTATTGTTTACTTGACTGATGAATGATGCTTTATCTATCTTCCTATGATATTGTTTACTTAACTAATGAATGATGCGTTACTTATCTTCCTATGTTATTGTTTGAATGATGCGTTACTTATGTTCTTATGTTCTTGTTTACTCTACAGATGTATGATTCGTTACTTAACTTCTTATGTTATTGTTTGCTGTACTGATCTTTGATGGTAAGTTATATTTCTATGTTATTATTTATCTGACTGATGAATGATGCGTTATCTATGTTCCTACTTTATTGTTTACTTGACTTATGAATGATGCGTTACTTATCTTCTTATGTTCTTGTTTACTCTACTGATCTATGATGCGTTATCTCACTTCTTATGTTATTGTTTGCTTTACTGATCTTTGATGGTAAGTTATCTTCTTATGTTATTGTTTACTTGATTGATGAATGATGCGTTACTTATCTTCTTATATTATTGTTTACTAATGACTGATAAATGATGCGTTGCTTATCTTCTTATTTTATTGTTTACTTGACTGATGAATGATGCGTTAATTATCTTCCTATGTTATTGTTTGAATGATGCGTTACTTATCTTCCTATGTTATTGTTTGAATGATGAGTTACTTATCTTCTTATGTTCTTGTTTACTCTACAGATCTATGATGCGTTACTTATCTTGTTATATTCTTGTTTACTCTACAGATCTTAATATAATGATGCGTTACTTATCTTCTTATTTCATTTTTAACTCTAAAGATCCTTTGATGGTTAGTTATGTTCCTTTGTTATTGTTTACTTGACTGATGAATGATTCGTTATCTATCTTCCTATGTTATTGTTTACTTAACTGATGAATGATGTGTTACCTATCTTCCTATGTTATTGCTTGAATGATGCGTTACTTATCTTCTTATGTTCTTGCTTACTCTACAGATCTATGATGCGTTACTTAACTTCTTAAGTTATTGTTTGCTGTACTGATCTTTGATAGTAAGTTATCTTCTTATGTTAATGTTTACTTGACTGATGAATAACGCATTACTTATCTTTTTATATTATTGTTTGCTTTACTGATCATGATGGTAATTTATCTTCCTATGTTATTGTTTATTTGAGTGATGAATGATGCGTTACTTATCTTCTTATGTTATTGTTTGCTCTACTGATCTTGATGGTAATTTATCTTCCTATGTTATTGTTTTCTTGACTGACGAATGATGCGTTACTTATCTTCCTATGTTATTGTTTACTCTACTGATGAATGATGCGTTACTTATCTTCTTATGTTCTTGTTTACTCTACAGATCTATGACGCGTTACTTAACTTCTTATGTTATTGTTTGCTGTACTGATCTTTGATGGTAAGTTATCTTCTTAAGTTATTGTATACTTGACTGATGAATGATGTGTTACTTATCTTCTTATGTTATTTTTTGCTCTACTGATCTTGATGGTAATTTATCTTCCTATGTTATTGTTTACTTGACCGATGAATGATGCGTTACTTATCTTCCTATGTTATTGTTTACTCTACTGATGAATGATGCGTTACTTATCTTCTTATGTTATTGTTTACTTGACTGATGAATGATGTGTTATCTATCTTCCTACGTTATTGTTTACTTGACTGATGAATGATGCGTTACTTATCTTCCTAGGTTATTGTTTACTTGACTGATGAATGATGCGTTACTTATCTTCCTATGTTATTGTTTGAATGATGCGTTACTTATCTTCTTATATTCTTGTTTACTCTAAAGATCTATGATTCGTTACTTAACTTCTTATGTTATTGTTTGCTGTACTGATCTTTTATGGTAAGTTATATTTCTATGTTATTATTTACCTGACTGATGAATGATGCGTTATCTATGTTCCTATTTTATTGTTTACTTGACTTATGAATGATGCGTTACTTATCTTCTTATGTTCTTGTTTACTCTACTGATCTATGATGCGTTATCTAACTTCTTATGTTATTGTTTGCTGTACTGATCTTTGATGGTAAGTTATCTTCTTATGTTATTGTTTACTTGATTGATGAATGATGCGTTACTTATCTTCTTATATTATTGTTTACTTGACTGATGAATGATGCGTTACTTATCTTCTTATGTTATTGTTTACTTGACTGATGAATGATGCGTTAATTATCTTGCTATGTTATTGTTTGAATGATGCGTTACTTATCTTCCTATGTTCTTGTTTACTCTACAGATCTTAATATAATGATGTGTTACTTATCTTCTTATTTTATTTTTAACTCTAAAGATCTTTGATGGTTAGTTATGTTCCTTTGTTATTGTTTACTTGACTGATGAATGATTCGTTATTTAGCTTCCTATGTTATTGTTTACTTAACTGATGAATGATGTGTTACTTATCTTCCTATGTTATTGCTTGAATGATGAGTTACTTATCTTCTTATGTTCTTGGTTACTCTACAGATCTATGATGCGTTACTTATCTTCTTATGTTCTTGTTTACTCTACAGATCTATGACGCGTTACTTAACTTCTTATGTTATTGTTTGCTGTACTGATCTTTGATGGTAAGTTATCTTCTTAAGTTAATGTTTACTTGACTGATGAATAATGTGTTACTTATCTTCTTATGTTATTTTTTGCTCTACTGATCATGATGGTAATTTATCTTGCTATGTTATTGTTTATTTGAGTGATGAATGATGCGTTACTTATCTTCTTATGTTATTGTTTACTTGACTGATGAATGATGCGTTAATTATCGTCCTATGTTATTGTTTGAATGATTCGTTACTTATCTATGTTATTGTTTGCTCTACTGATTTTTGATGGTAAGTTATCTTTCTATGTTATTGTTTACTTGACTGATGAATGATGCGTTTCTTATCTCCATATGTTATTGTTTGAATGATGTGTTACTTATCTTGTTATGTTCTTCTTTACTCTACAGATCTATGATGGTAAGTGATGTTCGTATGTTATTGTTTACTTGACTGATGAATGATGCGTTACTTATCTTCCTATGTCATTGTTTACTCTAGTGATGAATGATGCGTTACTTAACTTCTTATGTTATTGTTTGCTGTACTGATCTTTGATGGTAAGTTATCTTTTTATGTTATTATTTACTCTACTGATGAATGATGCGTTTATTATCTTCTTATGTTATTATTCGCCCTACTGATTTTTCATGGTAAGTAATCGTCTTATGTTCTTGTTTACTCTACAGATCTATGATGCGTTACTTAACTTCTTATGTTATTGTTTGCTGTACTGATCTTTGATGGTAAGCTTATCTTTCTATGTTATTGTTTATTTGACTGATGAATGATTCGTTACTTATCTTCTTATATTATTGTGTGCACTACTGATCTTGATGGTAATTTATCTTCCTATGTTATTGTTTACTTGACTGATGAATGATGCGTTACTTGTCTTCTTATGTTATTGTTTACTTGACTGATGAATGATGCGTTACTTATCTTCCTTAATGTTATTGTTTGAATGATGCGTTACTTATCTTCCTATGTTATTGTTTGAATGATGCGTTACTTATCTTGTTATGTTCATGTTTACTCTACAGATCTATGATGCGTTACTTAACTTCTTATGTTATTGTTTGCTGTACTGATCTTTGATGGTAAGTTATCTTCTTATGTTATTGTATACTTGACTGATGAATGATGCGTTACTTATCTTGTTATGTTCTTGTTTACTCTACAGATCTATGATGCGTTACTTAACTTCTTATGTTATTGTTTGCTGTACTGATCTTTGATGGTAAGTTATCTTCTTATGTTATTGTTTACTTGACTGATGAATGATGGGTTTCTAACTTCTTATGTTATTGTTTTTTGTACTGATCTTTGATGGTAAGTTATCTTCTTATGTTATTGTTTACTTGACTGATGAATGATGCGTTATCTATCTTCCTATGTTATTGTTTACTTCACTGATGAATGATGCGTTAATTATCTTCCTATGTTATTGTTTACTTAACTGATGAATGATGCGTTACTTATCTTCCTATGTTATTGTTTACTTAACTGATGAATGATGCGTTACTTATCTTCTTAAGTCATTGCTTGCTCTACTGATGAATGATGCGTTACTTATCTTCTTATGTTATTTTTTACTTGACTGATGAATGATGCGTTATTTATCTTCCTATGTTATTGTTTACTTAACTGATGAATAATGCGTTACTTATCTTCTTATGTTATTGTTTGCTCTACTGATGAAATAGAGGATATTACATGGTTGCGCGGGGATATGAAATTTATCTTCGAGTGTTCAAATCGATATCGTGTGAGCCGTACGTGATACAAGGCCGTCATGCGATACTTGTTTGCATCGATCGTCTGGTGATATCGTATTCTGACAATGGGCGCCTGGGGCGAAAATTGATGTCTGCGGATGTCGCATAAGGGTATGAATACGATATCACCAGACCAGACAATCTGTAAACAAGTATCGCATGACGGCGTTGTATCACGTACGGCTCACACGATCGCTTTGAAAAGCTTTTGAAAGTCGTTTTGCACGGTAGAGGTTTTGAATTGCGGACAAACTTGACTCCTCTGTGCCCTGTGATTGAATTTGTGGTTTTGTGCGTTCACACAGCTCATCACAGCTTGTAAACCTAAAAAGAAGAGAGGACCCGGGCCCGACTAGAGTCTCTTGAGGCCACAGTACAAATGGTAGCTGACCAGCAGTCATATTCAAGATGGCGGACGGTAAGTTACGAAAATTCCAATATTCTTTGATCGTCGGAGACCCAGGGGCAGTTAGTGGGGGCGGGGAAAAGTCTATACGGGCGAAAAAAAAAATCGGCGAAGAAAAGTCAAGAACGTTCTTGACTTTTCTTCGCCGATTTTTTTTTTCGCCCGTATTAAATAGACTTTTCCCCGCCCCCACTATAACTGCCCCTGGGTCTCCGAGGATGATATTCTTTTTTAAGTTTACTACATACATGTTCAGTTTGCTTACCCGCTTTTTTGAAAATAACACCGAATTGAATTAGTTATCCTTTCTTGTCAGTTTTTTTAAAATTAATTCAAGTTTTCTCTCCGGGAATAAGGTTGATAAATGCCCATATATCTGCGTATATGTTGCATTTCCTCTTTGCCTGAGAATTTCAATTCAAAACAAAACAGTAAACAAACCGTTGAGACTGCGCAGTACGGACTGGAATTCATCTTTAAGGGCCCATTTACATGGAAAGAGGATGATCCTAGCACAAGGATCATCCTCCTTTCATGTAAAATGGAATGATCCTAGTGCTAGGATCATCCTAGTACTAGGATCATCTGACCGCCATATGTTTTCAGCTTTCAGTTTACATGTGAAGGGTTGCATTTGGCCCTAACGCTAGGATCATCCTAGCGCTAGGACCATCCTATCTGAGATGAGGGATGATCCTACCGCTAGGATGATCCTAGCGTTAGGGCCAAATGGAGGATGATCCATGTGCTAGGATCATCCTCTTTCCATGTAAATGGGCCCTCAGATAGGATGGTCCTAGTGCTAGGATGATCCTAGCGTTAGGGCCAAATACAACCATTCACATGTAAACTGAAAGCTGAAATCCTAGTACTAGGATGATCCTAGCACTAGGATCATTCCATTTTACATGAAAGGAGGATCATCCTCTTTCCATGTAAATGGGCCCCTAGACTATAAGGACTAAAGAAATAGGGATATTTGCTTGAATTTAAAGTTGTAAAATCGATTTGTGTCTAATTTTTGTCTACGAATAGCGCATGTGTTGTTTCAGCAAAACAACATGGATCTGGATCCGGATAGGTTAAGACCTGCTTTGTGTTTTCTTTGTTCTTTTAGATTAAGATACTGGAAGTTGACTTGTGCCGGCCAAGTATTTGAAGAATGATGAATGTGGAGGGAAAAGACATAACAGCAGTGTTCTTCTGGGTGAGTCATAATTTAAAATTAAAATAGAATTATAGTATTGAGAGTAACGGGTGTATTTGATTTTACAACTTATGGCAAGCTGTGGTTTATGTTTTTAGAGCTTGCCTATTGTATTGCCTAAGTTTGCTTTTTATAATGATACATTTCTACTGATAGTTTAACTTTTTTATTTGGGTTTCAGTGTACACAGGCAAGGACTTGCTGTTATATCAACTGATTCCTTGCTAAATAGCGGAGAAGATACTGTGGTGTGAAGATAAAGGTCCTAAGAAAAATGGTATTTACCCAAATCTGTGTTATTTTTCAAATTTATGGGTGAGAGAGCGCCCATTTGGAGCCACGAAGTCGCGACTTACTAGGGGGGCTGGGGGCATGCCCCCCCCCCCCCCCGAAAAATTTTGAAAATTTAAGTACTCTGAAATGCAATCTGGTGCAATCTGGACGCTTAAATGTGGCAAATGCCAGGATTCCATATTGAACAAGAAATATTGAATATTAAACAAAATGCAGCTGTGGTCAAAGAAGTAACGAGAACGTCATAAAACAATAGGTTTAATTAGCAAATCTGCACGTGCATCATGCATTTTCGTACATTTCTTTGCCGTTCTCTGCAAAACAAAAACGTCAAATGACCAAATTCAAGGTTTAAAAGAGAACGGTTTTGGGTCTCGAGAGCGAGTTGTGATATTTATTGCTCTTGTAAATACGCCTTTCAACAAGTCTACACTAAGTCGTGAATCGTTCAAATACAACTTAAAAAAAATTATTATACCGTCCGAACGACTTGTAAGCCCGTGCTTATTTGCTTAAAGGCAGGTACACGCCTGCTTGTTTTTACAGGAAAAGTACTTGGGAGCTTGTTATCAGACTTTTTACTGTACTGTAGTGGCGAAGTGATCACATGATGTATGATCTGAACAAAACTTTTAGTCCTATCAGGCCAGTTTGAAAGAGCTCTCTGAATGCTGCCTCCTGCTTGGGCAGAAAAAGTCCCTTTTACTCCCTTAGTATTATTTTGTCCAATGCCTAATCTGCCTTATATTATACCCTACACATGAAATTCAATATTGCAGCAAAACAACCTAGAGCATTTAGCAATGGCCAACTGCAAAGCCAAAGCAAAGGATTCACTTTTCATATTCCGAAGATAATAATTGTCATCCCTTTAGCAAAACACCCGCAGCGTATGAGCTTTTATACTTACTGTAAGATTTTCGCTCATCGATTACGTCATCAGCGTGCTCCATCGGGATTTTAAGCACGCTAATACGTATACTGAATTTGATTGCGCGGCTCTGCTAGCTATGTTATAATGGCCTTTGGATGTTTTTGACAAAACAATTTTATATTTAATACTGGTATTATTTACAAGTAGTATGTTGTTATCAGTGCTTGCCTATACCGTAACATTCCGGTTAAAGGCCCTCCCCCCCCCCCATCCCCTCCCGCTTAGAAGCCCCGCCGGTTATATAAGGTCCATCTACCTGGTAAAAAAATACATCCGATTATAACCCCCCCCCCCCCCCCCTAGATAAAAGCCCCCCTCCATCAGATGGCAGTACTGAACAAGGCTAAATGTTGCTTTATTATATATTTCTATCAACACTCCCATGGCTGATTTTAAAACGTTTTTTTATTCCGCTTATTAGCCCTCTTGGATATAAGCCCCTTCCGCTTATAAGCCCACACATAACCCCTTGCAAAGTTGTATAATCTGACCAGGGCATATAACCGGAATTTTATGGTATTGCCTAAGTTTGTATTTTCTAATATGCTTCATCTTTACTGACCAAATGACTTGCTGTGTCAATACATTAAAGTAAGTTCCTTGCGAAATAGCAGAGATAATGCTGTGGTGTGAAGATGAGGACCTAAGAAATATGGTATTTATTACAATCTGTTACTTCTAAAGTTATTCTACTTGTTTTTAAGATCAAGGACCTGGGAGCTTATTTTGGGAATTTAAAGAGTATTAGAGTAGGGAAGTGATCACATGATGTTTGGTCTGTCAGACCAAACATCATGTGATCACTCCGAGAGACCTAACGCAACATTAATTTTTGTCTTATCTTACACCTGGGGTGGGGACTACTATATGAAAGGGGTGGGGATTATTGTGGGAACTTTTGAAAAGAACCCCTAAAGGGAGATCAATCTGGGTTTGGCTCAAGCTTTTTTGACCCCTAAAAGATACCAAAAAACTAAGAACACAATATATAAAAAATACCAAAATTCCGAAATTTACACCCCTTAGTTAAAAAAAATAAAAAACAGTCTTAGTCACATTTTTTCAATGAAAGTGAATCTGTTGTTCAAATAATTCCAGTGTTGCCATCTTTTTTGTAAGGCTTAACCCTGAAAAAAGGTATTTAAAACCCTCATACAGCAAAATGAAAAGCACAAAAAGCGGAATTCGAACGTGCCTGCATGGGACAAAAAAGTCAAACTTTTAATCTATAGATTTTTTCATTTTCTTGCAAAATTCAGATGATCATAAACAAAAATGATCTAGCTGTTAGAAAAAAAGTAGGGGTTACTGACCATATAGGATAAAAAAAACTGCAAGGCAATATTTAGTGAAGTATGTTACACGTACTGCAACTGCTACTCACCCAATATGTGCTAAGAAACTTTCCTCAGCATGTGCATTCGATGCATGGCATGTCATGGCATTCAGTTGTGACATGAATTATGTGCGCAGTAAGGAATGTGCATAAAAAGTAGCCTGCAAACGTCCTTTAAGGGATGAACTTTTGTAATTAAATTTAATTAATTTACTGATAGTCACAACCATCTGTAAGTCAGTCTATTTCCACAGCCAAAGTTCTTCTTGCTGTGTTTTGCTTGCAGATCTTCAGTTCTTTTGTCTTTCTTTGCAGGCTCTATTTCACAGAATCCAAGCCTAACACAGTCCTTGACTTGCTACCTTCATGTAACTCTTATGGTGGATTTCCACTGACGCGTAAATTTTCGTGCGTGGGAAATGTAGCGGCCTGCGTAAACGTGTACGCAAGCCGTTCATACATTGTCTCATTTTTTACGCACGTAAATCGCGTCAGTGGAAATCCACCATTAGAGAGGCTAACGGTATGTTACAAATGGAAAGCAACAAAGATCAGTGACTTAAATGCACGGAGTTAGTGGAATATGCTGTATCTGCAGTCCAGACAAGATTCCTGTCATAACTGAGAAGATCAAGTGATCACTAACTGGTTTCTCCTTACATTGTTAGTCCACTGTTCATCAGTCAAGTAGTGAGAACAAAGACAATCATCAACTGTGATGTTCTACCAAAATCTCACAACAAACATTTAAAGAAATGTATGGGAAATAGTGATAAGAATTGATGTAAAAAAAAAAAGAAAGCATAGCGAAATAACATCTTGATTTGGAAAGATCTCAGTTGCATTTACTTTCAACACACATTTATGTAAATTTTATAGCAAACCTGAGTTTCATCTATGACCTCTTCAGTTGGTTGTGATAATAGAGTTTAATCAGGGATGACGCCATGTAGCCATGCATTGAAAGTAACCCTAATTGTTATTAGCTTCCGAATTACAAAAACTAAGTTCATTTAAAGTAACCAAAAGAAACATTGATAACTGTCATAAAAAATTATTAAATTAACAAATACTTTAAGAGAAAGATGAGCATTCACATAACATAATGTTGCAATGACCCCAGGCCATACACATTTACATTTAAAAATTTCACAAATGTAAATGTACAGGGTTAAATGTCATTGAAATCTTATGTAGTTTAATCGCTCATCTTAATCTTGATGTATTAATTCAAAATCTTTAATTGTTAAAAATAATAACTAAATTTACCATTAATAAAATTTAAAAATAAAAGTAAATAAAACAGGAACTAGATATTAGGGGACATTTTTCATATGTGGTACATAAGGTCATTCCAGATTCAACTCTTTCATGACAACTTACTGAAGAAGTCACAGACTAAACTATGTATGTTGAAATTAAATGTAAGTAGGTCGCTCCTGGTTGAGGTATTTATAAATTACGGTTTTTTCTATGATGTTTACATCATAGTAAACAATAAATCTAGGTTCCCTTTTTCAGGAAACTCAGAAATGTTGTAACAGATGAAAGATCACCATTAAATGGAAACAAATTTAAGTTTTACCTAAGGCTGTCTTATTGTATGATTGTGATTAGTGGAATTGCACATAAAAGAGTATTTCTAAAGGACTCATTCTTATTGGTTACTGTTCAAAAATAGTGGACTGGGGATGGGCTAATAATGTACAGGATTCATTGCCAATCAAAGTGCCCTTGGAGCTAACTCGTATAATCTTTATTACGAAGCACACCAGCAGAGCATCCTGGGTAAGGAAAATTGGCAAACCCATGAAGCCGAAAAAATTTGGTTATGATGTCAGCGTACGTGCTCCCTTTTCCCGTACAGACTCTCGGGGAGGGAAATGGGAGTCCCAAAGCAACCCATGCGGGGGAGGAGACAATTTTGTGTCTCCTTGGTTAACCAGAAATGTGAGGTAAATGACTAAGATCTTTCATATTGGACATCCATTTTATGGTCAGTTGACAGCTGACAAAACAAAGTATCCGCTGACCAGTATCACATGACCATATCGCGGGCTCAGATGTGGAACTGGTCAAGGTCACGTGTCCATTGGACCACGGGCGCCAACCTCGTCCCCAGGGCTTTTCCCTTGCCCCTGGGAACGAGGTTGCACGGGCGCAAGTGCCTTTCTATGGTCAGTCAGTGGTTAGTCGATTTAGATCTATATGAAGGACAAAGTGTACAACAACTGGGACAGTTTGTAAGCTAAAAGAAACATGGAGAAGGTCGAGAAATCGGGCAGGAGAAAATGTCCTTGTTAATATCTCTCGCTCTACCTCGACTTAAGTTTTTAGCAGAGCTCCCGCGCAGGCCGAGCATCCATGAGTAGACAAATGGTAATCAATTCGCCTACGCATTCATAAGGCCTGGGGAAAGTAAGGAGATTACTAACAGCAAATGAGGCTTGCAGGGCAAGAAAAAATGTAGATAACGGGTAAATTACACAGCGACACTACACAGCAAAACATCTGAGAAGTTTATCATCCAACTGCTCTATTTTGTTTGTCTTTTTTCATGTGTGAGTGTATCGAAGCCTCGATGCGCCTTAACGCAAAAAAAAAAAATGTTGCTTTCGGGCTCTCGTTCCATCGCTACACGGTTAAATTTTAATTTTATTAGTCTCTGCTCGCATTTTTCGTAACCGTAAAGCGAGCGATTGGCTGGTTTTCTTCTATCGACAGGATGAAAGGTTGCAGGGTGACAGAGTTACAGGCTTGCAAACTAAAGGCTTAATGCTCTTCCCTCCAAACCATATGCATATATTCAATAATGCCTGTAAATTACTGTTTAAAAAGCTGGTGATTGTTTGATTGTAGCAGGGGACAGTAGGCCTTTCTCGATTATGCTAGCATTTTTTCGGCATTTTTTGGGAAAATGAGCATTTTTTTTTCGGTTTTTTTTTAAAAGAATTGCTAGCATTTTCTGTCATTTTTCATGACTGTGATCCAGATTTCAGCACTCAGAACTCAGAAGGATAAATAATCCTAAAGTTTCACAATTTTGATTGATTTGATTGTTTTCTGTCTGTTTCGACTGTTTGTGCGTTGTGTTACTTGTTTACTTGTGTTGTGTTACTTGTGTGTGTGTTTTTTTTAAATATTTTTTTATTTCTTTTAATTATTTTTTTAAGTTATTTTTTTATATTTTTTTTATAAACAAACAATTATTAAGTATCACCTGTTGTTGATATGAGCATATAATGTAAGAGTTTGTACGTTTTGTTTGAAATAAAACAAAGCATTCTTTGGAATTCAAGTGGCATTTTTTAAAGAAATCAGGCATTATTTTAGCATTTTTTTGGCTTTATGCGAGAATTTCTAGTAGCATTAAATGCCAGTTTTACTAGCATAATCGAGAAAGGCCTATGGGAGAGGGAAGCTGAAAAGAAAGTTAAGGCTTGTTAAACAATGGAAAAACAATGGTACGACAGCTTGGTTTCAAACGCAGGCTTGAATATCTCAAAATAAACAGTGAAGTAACCTTCTTTCAACCGAAATCCTATAGAAGAGATTTGTTGCCTATGTGTTTCATCAGTGTTATTTTTGATAATGATCCTTGGACCTTAGTCCCCAAGTCCAGTACAACAGAAAAAATAATATTTTGGGAAAATAGACTGGGCACTAGTGTTTTTCAATGGCGGCTCCATTGTCGAACGTCCGATCGTGGTTTGAAGTCTTTGCTGCTCGTTTTATTGACTGATGTGCTGCAGTTAAGGTAAGAAGAACATAGTAAAGACAAACGCAAACAACAGCTCGGTCCTATCGAATATAGGAATCTTTCTTTTGCTGGATTGTGTGGATACAAATGGCCCAACGCCGAAGATCTTGGCTTACCGGCGTACGATCGTTGTCGGTACCTTTTAACTGGCGTACAGATGACTTATTTTAGGTATGAATAACAAAGCATCTTGGCGTAGCGGGGGCACCCAACGATAACATTTTACTATAAGTGTCAGAACACCGTTTTTACGTTATAAGTGCGGGTTTACCTCGGTGTAAGAACCTGTGATATTTTTCTTTGCATTGTTTTGGAGCTTTTGTTTTCCTACTCTGTATTGTTTTTGACGCTCTTTGTTGCTTTGTTCATTCTTTGTTTTACGGACCGGTCAGTTCCACAGGTTCTTACACCGAAGATGAGCCATAAGTGTATACTTTTTGTCCGATTTAAAACCGTACTTTTAAACGCTATACTAAGAAAAGTATATCTTTTCGGATACTCCGCTAGTACTAAGGGCCTGTTTACATGATTCCGGAATGACTTTCATTCCGGAACGAAACTCGTTCCGGAATGAGTTCGTTCTGCATTTACATGACAGAGTCGATCGGTTCAACCAAAGGCATTTTCACGTGCGTGGTTTTCGCGCGAGGTCAAAACAGATGGCGCATGTTTCGCGCAACATGTTTTTGTGCCCATTAGGCCGTATCTGCATTTTACGAGTATTTGACGTGGCTGCTTCTTTGGGCTAAACAGTAAATGCTATTACGTTTTTCGCTCTGTTCTAACTGTGGGTCCTGCGGTTTCGCGGGCGGCTTCATCTCGGACGAATTCTGTGACATGATACAGAATGAAATGTCATTCCAGAACGAAACTTTCTCCGATGAAACCGGAATGAACTCATTCCGAATGACTTGACTCCGGTATCATGTACAGATACAGAGAAATGTATGGGGATGGAATGACTCGTTCCGGATGAAAGTCATTCCGGAATCATGTAAACAGGCCCTAAGTAGCTGGACATTCAAACTTCAGAAAATGTTAGTGAACGAAATATTATTAACAGAATTTATGAGCCGCTGCTGCCTTTTCGAAAATCGTAGCTGGCCTTTTTCATATCCAAAACGATATTTTTCTCTGCCCAAAAACAACAGGCATTACTTTTTCCATGACACAAAAGATTTAGCTAAAGAAATCTCCAGTTTTTAGACACACTTTAATTTGAAATCACACGGCGATTATAGGGCTTCCGAACAGATATTCACCTAAACGGTCTGTTTTGTGCCCCTGGCGTAGGCCTCTGAGTTGATTGGAATCGTCAGGGAGGGTCTGGGGGCCTGGGGGGATGCTCCATTGGACAAATTTAAATTATTAGAACCTGAGAAATGCTGTTATATGCATTCTGATAGAATGTTTGCCGATGCCGTTTTAAATTAATAATTTAACCGTGACCCACCCCTAATTTTTTTTTTTTTTTTTTTTTAAATTTTATACAGCATATGACACAACAATTACAAAAATACTAAAATAACTAAAGTATCGACAATTCACATAGCGCGTCAACATAGTCCATTATCGTATCTGACAATACTAAGACTAGAATATCGGTACTAAAAAGACAATGAAATGCTGCTTACAAAGTTACTAGAAGAATTCCACACGATCATAGTTAGCACAATAAACTCTACATGATGATGAAAACACTAAATAAAAGACGAAAATCTAAGAAACGGAACAACGCGAACATTGCACAAAATATATTCAATATCTAAAGAGAAAGAGGAAAAAGACAGTACAGTTGTCATGCGTTCAACCCTAATGCAGTGCATTATTTTTCCTGGCCCACCCTTTTTGACATGTTGAAAAATAGTTGACCCACCCAATTTTGTACCTAATAGCCAAGCCCCCCACTTCAAATACTTAGTTTATGGCTGGTCCCTAAGAAAGAAAGTTCCGGCATAATGCCCCCTTCAGAAATAACCAGATTGCAAAAACAAGCTCATCAAGCTCAAGCTCATTCAGAAACAAGCTCATCTATTGGGGGGGGGGAGGTGGATATATAGGTAGATTACTTCATAGAAAGTGCGACGTACGGATTTTTATTCACGAGTTGGGCAAAACTTTGGAAAACGAACGGGTGAGCATAGCGAGAATAGTAAATCAGAGCTCCCAGAATGGTAGATACCAGCATTGGACAGAAAAATAATACTCAACATTCGAATTGATTCTTGGTTGCTTTAATGCCTTTATAAAATTAAGTATAAGTCAAGTTCATCCATGCAGCCACAGTGTGATTGTTTTACTGGTTTACTGGAAGCCATTCAAGCCAAATTAACTTCAGAAATAACCAGATTGCAGAAAGAAAACTTTTCCCTAACCCTTCAAGAGAAAGTTCAAAGAATGCAACAGGGCTACTCCCTCAGAAATGACTTTCAAAGCCCCTTTAGAAACAAACTCATCTATTGGGGGGTGGATATATAGATAGATTACTTCATAGAAAGTGCCACGTACAGATTTTAATTCACGAGTTTCAAAACTTTGGAAAACGAGCAAGTGAGCATAGCAAACGAGTGAGTTTTACGAGTGAATAAAATCTTATAACCGTTATTGTTTTAGTGGAAGCCATTCAAGCCAAATTAACTTGAGCCAGTGCATTGGGTGATGTACAAGTGAACCGTGTCTGACAATACCAATTTTCTGAAAGATAGAGAGGGTCTGAGTGTTTCAGGTCTGAATTTTCGAGACATCCATAGAGTCTAAGTTTTTTGGTCTTAGGTCTGAGTTTCCCAGATTTTTTTGAGTTTTGAATTTTTAAGGCACCCTTTATTTATTTGCAGGATATGTGTTTACCAGAAAGCGACACAATGTATTTATTTGTGTTGCATTTCTGGTTTGGCATGAAGGATATACGATTAATCTCCAAAGTTTGGTGAACTAATTACTAGGCATTATTGTTCTCAGTATTATTGTTTTTGTTTGTTTTTTATTTATAACCTCAAAGGAGAGACTGATTGTTGAGGTATTGTTATCTCTTGACAAAAGAATCACATTTTTGCCAAATTAAAGATGTATCGGAGCTGTGTGATTTCCCCCTTCACTTAGTTAAAAAATATTGCCGTAAAATTTGAGTGAAGAAAATTACACCCCCTTTCAGTGAGCACTAATGTGCATAGCGGCTTTCTATCGACATCCATCTTTCGATACATGTGCTTAACAAACAACACGGACCGAAATCCACCAATCACAGCCCACTAGCATGACCTTCTGTCCTTGTGTGCTCATTTGCATGAATTCAACAACTGTAATTGCATCGGCTTTGATTGGCTCATTTCAAACAGCACATCGAAAGACGCTAGCGCTGTTGAAAGATGATGTCGAAAGATGGATGTAGAAAGATAGCTATGAATGTAACACTGAAAGCGGGTGTAAGTGAATCTAAAGCAAATTTACCCTAATGAACTTTGGACTGCCAATGAGGCTGCACCCCCCCCCCCCTTTTTTTTCCCTATATTTTTAAAAAAAAAATGTAACCACCCATCTTTTGAGAGTTTGTTGTGGAAATGGTATGAGGTTGCTATGCTGAAATGTTTTCAGCCCCCCTTTCTGAATTTTCTAGGTCTACCACTGGTTGTGTGTAAATTTGTAACCACAATATTAAAATGTACTGACTTGAATGTGATTAATTGATATGCTTTTGATAAATCACATTCTTGAATTTGGTTCTTGAATTTTCTTGAATTTTCCCTTTTTATAATAAATTCACAGCAAAGCGAATTGCATTTTGTGTGCACATTAGTCATTCACCAAGAAATTTTTGATACTCAATTATTTTGAAATTTCATATTCCTCTCAGAAGTTTGACTCATAGAATTTTAACATTCACTCTTGTTTATTTCTTGTTGTTACTTTTCATGGGCCTCTCATTTTAGTGAACACCTTTCTGTGACCATTGAAAAGTTCCTGCTCGGCAAAAATTCTTATAAGAATTCAAGAAAAAAAGAAATAAAGAATTTTTTTCAGCATTATTGATTCTTATCACCCTATACTTTCATATCCATATTTTGTGTTTTATCATACTAATCCAGGATGTATTTAAATTATTGTGAATAATTTGCAACCACAGGTGTGCAATTCTTTGAGGCTACAAGCCATCGTCTCTTTATTAGCCTTGTCAATGACTTCTTCCACATTAGGATCACTGGTCATAGCAGTGATTAGTCATATTCTGACAAGCTACTTTTCAATCACTGCTCAATAAAACTTTTTCTGTAGCATTTTGTGCCAAAAAAGGTCAATAAAAAAAGGTCTTTAGGTCCATTGCCTTGCCGTTTTTTTACCAAGGGGATTTGTGGGTTATTGATGCATTTATTTGAAACTGGGTATGCATAAGAAATGAAATAAGTTTATCTGTATGTTGCAATCAATACGCCCAAACTTGGAATGACCCTTATGCTTTGGTTGTAATTTAAGGATCTGTATCTACAGCAAGAAGGGTTTTACAGTATTTCTATGTAGATTTGCCTATTTTACAAAGGCAATACCTACCAATTTCATGTATTTTGATGCCCCCTTCACTATGTCTTAAGCTCCCAATTTCTTAGACTGATTTTTGTTTCCCTTGGATATTTGAGACATAGGGAATCCATTATACTGTGGGAGTAGATGGTAGGGACAATTGTACAGATGGATTGGAGTTCCTCAAGAGATATTTACTTATTTTGTTTTGAACCAAAATAAATCTACCCAATGTTGTTGTTTTTTTTTCAAACTTTGCATTAAATTTATCACAACATATTTCTTATGCATAGATATTCCTATGTTTTCAATTTATTGAAAATTCAGTCAGCAGTGGGAAGGAGGGGTTCCATATTGGTGAGATCGCTCACCTCCCAACATTGTGGTGAGGTTCAATACCGCTGAAGTCCGATCCAGAATCATCTGTGGGTCGAGTTTGTTGTTGGCCAGTTCTTGCCCTTGCTCTGATGGTTTTTCTCCCTCTACAAATCACCACTCTGTAAAAATGCTGGCCACTGAAAATTCCCATTTATTTTATTTTATAAAACATTTTCGAACATCATCTGGAAATGCAGTCAAACCCTATAAGGCAGCCAGCAGGGGCGGATCCAGAATATTCAGAAAGAGTGGGCCAACGAAATTGCGGTGAAAGTGCAAGTCCCCTCCCCCCAATTCCTTCTCCGGCTCCTATCCTCCAATGACAAATTCAAAACTTACATGTACGATTACAGTACACTAGGAGTTGTCCGTGATTTTTCTTTGCGAGAACAGCAAGCAAATGAGAACTCGAAAAAACTACTTGAGCATTGCATCTCCTGATGAGAAGAAATTTTCTTGTGACGTTGTGAGCTTGGCCACTCCACTGACTCTGAGAAAAATAAATAGAAACTGTCGAAACACTCCTTCAAAAATTAGAAATGCTCTCTATCCCCTAAAACCCATTTTTTATTTAAAACCTGGCAGATCAGACCTGTCGTGTAGAGGTTAAAGCCGTCTGGCATATTATGCAGACAGACGTAATGTGCTTTAGTTTAGATCGATCTGGCATGGTTTCATTTAAATATCTACATAGCCGAAAGTAGTCCGTGACAATGGCTTTGCCTTCCTTAAGGTCACTAGCTTAGACTAGCACTAGACCAATCTGGCCACGCCCAGATTGGTCTCTGTTAGGGAATTCCTTCCCCTTCAACATATTCATCTTAATTGCGGGGAGTACAGTTTTCCTTTATAAGGAATATTTCCCCATAAACAACGTGACACATCTTTTTCATATCTTTGAAGGTTACACCAGTTTTCAAGACAGCAATATGGATGGTAATCACAGGACACGGAAAACGGCATTCAGTGAACCTGACAGTCTGGAAGATAAGGCAATTACAATCCCAGAGGTTAAGCCTCTCAAATGTGAAAAGTGTTACAAGCTGTTTCGCAGTATAGAACAGCTACAAAGTCATACGAAAAAACATACCAGAGAAAAGCCTTTAGAATGTGACCAGTGTGGGAAACGTTTTAATCACAAAGGAAAGCTAAGGGAACATAAAAGAATACACACAGGAGAAAAGCCTTTTGAATGCAATCAGTGTGGCAAACGTTTTATTCGTTCATGGGACCTAACGCAACATAAAAGAACACACACAGGAGAAAAACCTTATGAGTGCAACCAGTGTGGCAAACGTTTTGTTCGTTCATGGTATCTAAAGCAGCATAAAAGAACACACACAGGAGAGAAGCCTTTTGAATGCAACCAGTGTGGCAAACGTTATACTCGTGCAGGACATTTAACACTGCATAAAAGAACACACAGAGGAGAGGAGCTTTTTGAATGCAATCAGTGTGGCAAACGTTTTATTCGTTCATGGGATCTAACGCAGCATACAAGAACACACACAGGAGAGAAGCCTTTTGAATGCAATCAGTGTGGAAAAAGTTTTACTTGTGCAGGACATCTAACACGACATAAAAGAACACACACAGGAGAGAAGCCTTTTAAATGCAACCAGTGTGGTAAACGTTTTACTCGCGCAGGACATCTAACGCAACATAAAAGAACACACACAGAAGAGAAACCTTTTGAGTGCGACCACTGTCAAAAACGTTTTAATCAGGCAGGACATCTAACGAAACATAAGAGAACACACACAGGAGAGAAGCCTTTTAAGTGCAATCAGTGTGGAAAATGTTATAGGCACTCAAGCAGACTAAGGCAACATTCATGTAGAACATTACACAGGAGGAAGAATGTATGTAGCAACGAAGAAGATAATAATACTTTCAGTATCTCTGAACTTTTAAGCAACCTTAAACAGATGAAACAAGAAAACTGATACTATCTGTAAGAGTGCACTCAGGAATGAAATATATTCCAAAAGGAGTACAGTGGCATATAAAGTAAAGCTGGTAAATCTCCATCCATAGAAAACAAGGAGGGATGGGACAGGTATAAACTATGTAAAGGTCTCCGCACACGTGGGGACATGTCGCAGGGACACGTCGCAGCGACATGTAGTGCTCAGCGACAGAATCATGTGTTGTTCACACTGAGGGGACGTGGAACGAGGACATGTTGCAGCAGCAAAATCACAATGTGTACACACGAAAGAAAATGTAGCAGGGACATGTCGCAGCGGCACGTCCCCTCGTGTGTGCTGATTATTTTTGGCACGCGCAACAGGAACTTTTAAAAGCTGTATTTGTGTGTGTACACATTTTAATTTTGTTGCTGCTGCATGTTCCTGCGACATGCCCCTCAGTGTGAACAACACATGATTTTGTCGCTGCAACATGTTGCTGCGACATGTCCCTGCGTCTTGTCCCCATATGTGCGGAGACCCAAAAGCCTCGTCTAAACGATCAAACATTTTCGTCCAACTTGATGTTAGAACAGCATGTTTTACCGTTTAGCCGCCTCTCTCAACATTGCATTTAACTGGTTTCCCATGTTTGATCTAGATGAAGCGTTTTCATCCAACAGTTTGCTTCACGAGCACATGTTTGATCGTTTAACCACCTCTGCAAACAAAGCAAGCCCAAGCGGGAAAAACAACCAATCAGAAACTGAATCTATGTAACGTTTCAGCGGCAATACGCACAGAGTGTTATGCGGTCTCACTTTGAATTGTTTGATCAAACATTGTTCGCTCGTTTTGCCACCCCATGTTGTGTGAGACAAACGCGATGTTGGACGAAAATGTTTGATCGTTTATCCGGGGCTTGAGAGGACAGTATTTTCACATCCCCCCTAAAAATGTCAGAAAATTACGCATCCCTTCTTGTCTGCTTGTGAAAATGCAGTCGCAATTTTCAGTGCGGCTACTCAAACCGGGCCACTTGGAAGAAAGGTGACTAATCAAAACCTTTTTCGTAAAGAGACTAATGTTGTTTAACAACGGCTCTACAACAATTCTTTTAATTTCTTTGTAACCACGTGAACTGTTTCTGTAACAATTATTTTTTTGCTGATAGGGTTGTTAGCCCTATGCAAACCCCCAAACCGGAGGACCCTTGCGCCGATGGCGTATAGGCAGTAGTAAGTAACCACGTGAAGGTAAATGCAAGACTGCTTAACCTGAATTTGCATACTATCCACTTCGCTTTCAGTTATTGTATACACTCTACAGATCTCCTCAGCATTTTATTTTACTCCAAAAATTTATCTTGAAAACTCGTTTTGTGTCTGCAAAATTGAAATCTCTGAAAACCGCTCAAAATTTAGGAAAGAAACTAACCAATCAGATGACAAAGTTTCCGGAGAGGTCCGCGTATTCCGGCAACTTTGATGAGTTTTCAAATTTTGTTGGTCAACTATTGTCGGTATTCTTCAACGTCATTGGTTCTTTTGCGAAAAATGTTACCATCCTTGGTTTTCAATTAACGTTTTGATTGGTCAACTTTCTTTCAAGTGGCCCAGTTCGACGACAAGAAGTCGCACTGTAATGTTATAAGCGTGCTTTGTTCTTTCCGTGTATAACAATAAACACTCTGTAGAGAGAAGCCTTGGTTGATTGTTGTTGTTTTGAACATTGGCTATGAGTATTTAGTAACAAGGGAAGTATTTCACAAGCTACGCTTGACAATTTCATTACTGAATCCTGTCTTCTCCATAATCGCTGTTCCAGGTTGTTGTACACTTTTCCCTGTTGTTGTTGCGAAAAGTCCAAAATTGTGTAGCTCATCATCGATTTTTTTTAAATGCGAGTCTTATATCACCATTGCTATTTTTATTCTTATCGTGAGAAGTGTCGCACGAACTGATGCTTTCTCACATAAATCATTGTTCGCAGTGTAAGACATTTGTTCAGGAATGATCCTCTACAGTTTGTGCGCTTAGATATGTACAGCCTCATCCTTTCCCCTGGCAACCTTAAAAAGGCCATGGTGGTCCAGATACTTCTCAAGCTGGGCCCGTTAATAATATTTTTCTTAAGAGTAATTTTGCTCCCAAGTCTAAAAGTAGGGAGCAAATTTATTTTGAGAAGAAGCAAAAAATAACAGTTACAAACTAGCTTCAATGTTGTGACACATGTTTTTCCATCCCCTGATCATGAACAGACATGGCCATGAAAGTTTCAGCGGTGTGTCGTCAGCCCTTTTTGCTTGATAACGCGCGCGGCTAAATGTTCTCGGCTCTTTGCATACTTTTTCACAGCCGAATCCATGGAGTGCTGTTTCCTGATCGAACACCAAATCGAATGAACATTTCTTTTGTCCCCCTCGAGGTCAAGCTACAAGCAGGTTTTTTTCCTGCTCTCAACTGTTGATAACGTTCCTTTTTTCCGTGATTGAAGCTGATCTTCATTCTTGTCCCCAGATTCCACGATCTATCTGGTCTTCGCCAGGAATCAAAACCTATGGCCGGTACCGATTTGTGAGCATGCGCAGGGTGCTTGCTCTGTATTTTTAGCAAATCAGATTTGACGATGAGTCCGTGAATCGCAGCCGGACAGCTAGAGGTCTCGATCCCTGGCGCATCGTGATCTCTGGGGACGAGAATGGCTGATCCTGAGGTAGATGGTTTTATTTGTTCCTCTGCTTTGATTCCTGGAGTCTTCCTGGAGTTCGTTTCAAACAAGAACAATTCTTAAACGCAAAGCAAAACACGAAGGTCATCGAATTTTGGCTAGCTAGTTCAAACAAATTTAAATAAATTTCAGCTAGGAGACACTACGAGGTTAGGTTTGTTTCTGTAGTGAAATTCTCTATTGCATCTATACCTTTCGACCGCGTTGGTTTGATAAAAATGGAACGCCTCACAAAAACAGCCTGAATTTGATTCGTTTTCGCGTGTTTGATCAAACTGTCGGTGCAACTGAGGAGTCATTAGTGTCTTTCTGCTCAAATTCACTGTTCATGAAAGTGGTTTACCGTAATGATTCGATTTAGCGCCCTCCTTCCAATAAGCGCCCCCTAACGAATAAGCGCCCCCGTTCGAATGTGTTCTTGTAAATAAGCGCCCCTATTCCAATAAGCGCCCCCATTCTAATAAGCGCCCCCATCCTTATAGGTGCCCGTATTCTAATAAGCGCCCGCTATTGCGGATAAATGCCCCTATTCAAGTCATCGACGTCGAATAGAGAAAAGCATGAACATTAACCGTACCGTACATGTATATATTTACTGCTTAAATGAACAATTCTTTTAAAAGAAGCTGAACTTGCAACAATTTGCTAATATTAATTAAAGTTTTGTTTTGAACATTTGGTTGTTTCTCGAAAAATTAAATAAGCGCCCTGTCCCGAATAAGCGCCCTGTCTCGAATAAGCGCCCTCCCTTGAGGTGCCAAAAGTAAATAAGCGCCCCAGGCGCTAAATCGAATCATTACGGTACGTAAGTTTCGTAAGACAATATAACTACCTTTGGTGTTTTCTTAGTACAGAATTCGCCAGTTCTTGTTTAATTTATCTTAGGTGCGAGGGTTAGGGTTAAAGTAAAGCATTTAGGGGATAATTACTTTTAGAACTGAAAAACCCCAGCTTTTCTACTGGTGGTACGTGGCTCGTTATTGCATTGTTATTGTACCCCTCATGTCTACCTTGCCATGAATTGCCCACCTTGCTGCCTACTGCTTCCGTCTGACTTTGTAGCTTAGAGCAATGGTGCTTAGCAATGGTCGCAGGTTCGAATCCACCGAAGGTCAGAGATTTTTCTTGACCTCGTACGGCCCAAATTTAACGCTCAGAAGGAAATGACTGCTTTTCTTTCTTTCAAAAGAAACCTTTATTAGAAGTCTTGGAGGGTTTTGCTGACTTGATGTTTTCATCTGTTATTTTTGATAATGATCCTAGAGCAGTCCAATAGTGTACTAGTATTTTTCGATGGTTGTTCCCATTCACTGTACGTCCGATCGTCGTTTAAAATATTTCCTGCTCGTTTTATTGACTGGTTTTCTACATTTAAAGTAAGGAAACATTTTTGATCCTACTTACTTGCTTAATCCTCTTCGTTCCTAAGTGGAAAATAGGTCCTCGACTAACGCCCGCCACCTGATCCGTGTGGCTGAAAAATTTAATTGACGTCGAACCTCTCCGTTTTATTGTTGCTCGATACAGTAAAAACCCGCGTATAAGAACACCTATTTTGGCGGTTCAGGCTGATTTGGTTCTTATATAAAGATTTATAATCTGCAAAATCAGCCTGTAAGTGTTCTTAAAAAAAGTTTCTTAAAATAATATAAGGAACATACTAGGCTACCAATAGATGAAATCAATATATATGCACACACAATTGTATTTTAATTTTAATAAAATTGATAAAATAAAATCAAGGCAATACTGTACTGTAATTGGGGTGGAACTATTATGTGTGCAATGAAAAGTAGTGTTGATCTTTGATATTTTTCCATATAAGAACAACTTTTTTCAGGCTGAATGTGTTCTTATATAAATGGTACTTTATTTCCTACAGTCAGGCCTGGGTGTTCTTAATCCACTTGTTCTTATACGCGGGTTTTTACTGTACTTATCGTTTGCAGTACTTTATGTTTTTGTATGCAATATATGGTATCTTGCAACAAAACCGGAAATGTTTTACGTAAATATTCGTGTATTAGTGTAAGTATTAACCAAGCCTAAAGGCGAAACTCGCGTTCGCTTTGGTTTGCATTACTACGCTTAGTGATTAATTTAGAACACTCGCGGGTATTTCTTAACCAATCACTGAAAAGTAAACCTAGAACTGCCAGTCGAGATAATCTAATCGGCGCGTGTCGCGTGTCGCGGGTACACAAAATTGTCGCGGGTCCGAAGAAAAGGTATATTTTTATTTTATAGTTTTTCTTAAGTTCAATACCTCATTAAATATAATAGAATAACGATAACAAGTAGCTACAAGTGCTTGAAAGTAGGTGGACGAAAAATTGAACTTTACTTTTGCTTTCTAGTTTTTGAACAGCAAATACTACACCAACGTTCAAGATAATAAAATAATAATACAATAGCAATAACTTGTTGACATTGTGTATGTGTCGTAGTTTGGTTTCCCATTGCCACTTCTATAACTCTTTTTTGACGAAAGACTTGCACACATTTCTGTCAAACTTAAGCTTAGTTACGCAGCGAAAAGCGGAAGTGATGCGGGATTTCTGCGTTTGACCGCTGTGAATCAGGGATCGCTTTCGACATTAGTCACTCCTCCACTTTGCGACAGATTGTTCGCTCGTGTTTACAGCTCTATACTTCGTGGTACAAGCTCTATATTTCGTGGTACCGCTCAGACTTTTTTGCTTTGATTACCGGACTCAAGAATCGTTCAGTGGAATTATTTCGAACCACGCGGAGAACCACCTTCAACCACGCGGAGTTGGCACTGTCTGGAATCTTTTTCATAACCTTGTTGCTGTATAAAACACCTGTCTGCTACTTCTACTTGGTCTAAGTTTATTTATTTCATTTTAGGAAGCAAATACATTTTAAAATCTATAGTTAACGTCAATTTATCATTTATAACATTCAACTATTTTTGGAAAAACAGAAAAGAAAATAACGTTAGAGTAGTATACTGTTCGAAAATTGCCCATAGAAAACTAGAAAACTAAAGTAAAGTTCAATTTACATTGAAGTACTTGTTATTGTTATTCGATTATCTTTGTTAAGGTAGTGAACTTTTTTAACTGAAAAAATATGAAACTTAAAAAAATAAGTTTTTCGGACCCGCGAAAATTTTGTGGACCCGCGACATTTTACCCGCGACAATTTTGTTGACCCGCGACACGCGACACGCGCCGATTAGATTATCTCCTGCTAGTCGTGACTCGCTTAGGCTCACGCACGTTTACTAGCGCTTCGTGCCGGCTACATGTATTTGCTTCGAGTTTTGATTGGTTCACTGGATTGTCCACTAGTGCAGCGTTGCTCGTTATTGCATTGTAATGGTACCCTTCATATCTACCTTGCTGCAAATTGACACCTAGCTTATTGATTACCCACGACCTTCTCCCGTCTAGCCTCGTAGCTCAGTCGGTAGAACAACGCGCACGGTGATCTAATTGGGAGGTCGAGAGTTCAAAACCAACTGAGGTCAAAAGAATTTTTTGCTTCGTGTAGCCCAGAAGTACATTATGTACTTCTGGTGTAGCCCCAACTTTCTATATCATTTATAAGGGTTAAATAACGCCCAGATTATTCTTTTTTACTTGGTTCGGTTTTCTTTGTTGTTTTCGGGTGAATATGTTATGGTTTAATTTTATATTTGATTGATTGTAGCAGGGGAGAGCGTGGCTGAAAACGATGGCTGATAACAATGGAAAAACAATGAAGGAGACTAAATAAAATAAGACATTCTACGTTGTATCAGTCTCTGCTTTTAAATTCCTTATTCTGTCTCTGATTTCCTTATTTTGATAAGATCACTACCATAAATGATTTAATATAATAAACGCCCACTCTCAAATAAACGCCTCCTATCTACTAAACGCCTACCCTGAGGGTATAAATGTCCCGTGTTTAGTAGACACCCCACCCCAAAGAAGTCAAAGAATCGACTCAAAACCAAAGAAACTCTCCATAAAGTAAAATCACGCATTTTATTTAGTTTCTTGCTTGACTCGGACATGGAAGAGGCAAACGATGCCATGGCCAACATGGTTGACCACTCAGGGCGATGAATACATCCTACTCACAAACTCTGTTTTAGCAAACTACGCGTCTTATTTGTATTGTTGACGTTTTTACAGTGAAGGTAAAATAAACACCTCTCTCTAGAACGCCTCAAATTTAATAGACGCCCCGGGCGTTTATTAGATCATTTACGAGTTGGGTTCACTATCCAACGTTTATTGCGGGCCCAAGAGAGGCCCGCAACCCTAATCTTGACAGTGACCAGCGGATTGCGTTTTACGCGTGCGCGCCACGTTTATAAACCGAATAGAGAAGCGGAAGTTGAAAATTTTTGTTCTTCCACTAAGCACGATCGGAATGCGAAAATGTGTCAATCACGACAGTTTGTCGTAACACCGGAAGAGAAAAATCTGTTCTCCAAGAACGAATGCGAAAAATAAGTTAATCTCTCAACAGCTTGTCACATAAGATCTAAACCTTCCGTCACATGGAAGGCGTTATGTGTTGCTTATTGTCGAGAAATTCGTAACACTGACAACATACCGAGTTTACCGACTGAGAAAAATTCACATCCGGATCAGTTCACACCGCGTGCTCGATTACAATTCCCAAATCGACAATCAAAAGATAACTTTGATCGGTTCGCGGCAATAAGCAAAATTATAAACATGCATTCCCGTTACTCGGAATAATCATTTATTTATAGACACAGATAAATTTAATACGGGAAAGCGAATGATTCCAACAACGGTTATTGTCGAGAAATTCGTAATAACACTTACAACATAGCGAGTTTACCGACTGAGAAAAATCACATCTCAATTCACACTGCACCGCAAAAATCCTTGCGTGACGCGTTACTCAGAATAATTGTCTTTTGTCCATTTTATCATTTCAGTCATTAATTTATCGGCACTGCCTACCAGTACCTTGTCTATGTGCGTCAAGGCCCGCACTTTTTAACCTGTGGTTACCACTAGTACTAGGATTATCCTCCGCGGTTGCTTGAACCGGCAAGCTAAGTCCAGTCCGCAAAACGTTACTTTAGGAGAATAGACTGGGCACTAGTATTTTTCAATGGCGGCTCCCATCGTCGTACGTTTGATCGTGGTTTGAAGTCTTTGCTGCTCGTTTTATTGAATGATTTGCTGCAGTTAAGGTAAGAAGAACATTGTAAGGACAAACTCTGTAAGAACATTTAGTGTATGCTCATGTTATTTCTCCTTAAGAAAAGAAATCGGCGCGGCTAAGTAGAGATTGAGCAGCCATCACTGGCTGCAGCCCAAGCGGCCACGTACAGTTCCTACTCGACTCGACGATATTTATAAGGATTTCTATGGGAACGTCTCTCCTCCGCAGAGCCCTTTTTTTTTTCGTACGAATGTTTTAAAAGATAAATTACCGGAGATTACGATGGAGGAAATTCTGTGGCATCAATATGTGGATTATATCGAGCTTGAAGACAATTAAGTGAGGTGCAGTCGATTTAACAAATTCAATTTTTTTATGCGTCTGTCCTGTTATTGGTGATAAATTGCGTCATAAAATTGTCAAAGTGTTGTAGATCTTCAACAAACTTTGACAATGTTGTGACGAAATTTATCACCAATAACAGGACAGATAATTCGAATTTTTCAACTAACATCTAATCCACTGAAAAGTGTTCACAAAATAATCTGCTAAAATGTGGTTCAGCTTCCTAATTTCATTGATAGCACACACTTCCACTCACGGCCGATTTTCAGTCTTAATCCTCAATAATTATAAACATCCTGATCTCTTCGCTTCCAGGTTGCACTGGTTTCTTAAGTTTTAACCAATAAATTTTAGATGATTTCCTCATTGAAGACTTCTAGTTTTGTGGTATAATTCTCGCCTCATCAAGAATACAGCGCTAAATCAGTGCTGAAAAGTTTGACAAAACCTTCACTGATTGCGTCAGCTACGAGTTTCATGCATCTGTACTCTTATTGACAATGAAAATAAGCCAATCAGCGTGCGAGAATTTGCTCAGTTATTGTTAAAAATAATATTGTTTACAGCCTTGGGAATAAAGGTGTTCGAAGCAAAGACGTTCCTATACATATCCTTGTAAATGAAGTCTTCTTAGGGTACTGTGGATCTTATTGTTAGCTTAGGCTGTCTGTGGAGCCATGTAGGAATAGAGAAAAATGCTTCCATACTAATGTGCAGTTCCAGAAAATATCCATACCCACCCCATGGAAGGTCATTGGAAATTCCGAGGGGGTGGGGGGTCTCAAAAGCCAAAATTTTTAAAGGAAAGTATGGGGCTTAACTGGAATTTCCAGAGGGGTGGGGGATTCAAACCAAATTACCTTCCGTGGGAGAAGTATGGATATTTTCTGGAACAACACAATACCCGATTCCCTCTATAGCGCGCGCCTGCAGGGAATCACGGTAGTTGTATTCATCAAACCCTGCGCGAGACTCAGCAACGATGCGCGTTGCTGAGTCTCGCGCAGGGTTTGATGAATACAACTACGGTAACCGTGATTCCCTGCAGGTGCGCGCTATAGAGAGAATCAGGTATTGCATCTCACTGAATAACAATAGAAGTTGTCTTTGCTTTGTTTTTTAATGTACTCACAGGTACCCCAAGCTCTACGAGAGAAGTAGACCGTGTAACCTTTGTTCAGCGTTGTGTGAGTGTTGTAATTTGAGTGTCATGGTTCTGTTGCATTACGTCAAAATTATAAGGATTTGTATGGGAAAAAATGATTCCTACTTCAGTTTTTTCAATATAAAGATCCCTACCTGACTTCCTCTGTCTGTTAAATTGTCTCCTATGGGGTTTTTTTGGGCGATTTAGCTTGATTCCAGTGAGTATTAGTTCCATTGCTTTTCTCTCTATATATCCTTTTGGCCTCACCAAGGTTGGACACTGAATGCTAGCTTGTTGCACAAGACATCTGAAAAACAGCATAGTGGTAAAATAATGCCAACAACAATACTAAATCAGGCGAACAAAGATTTGTCAACACTGTTCGCTATGCTGTTTTTTAGACGTATTCAGGTGTCTCGTGCAACAAGTACGAATTTAATCTTGGGAATGGACATCTGAAAAACCATTATCGATGGCTCTCAATTGAAAAGCTTGACTTTTATACTCTTATCAGCGACCATTCCGGGTGGCGGACCCCGTGAACATACGCAGGTATGGTGCGGGATTTGTTTACTTTGGTCACTCGCAGGCTAGCACGGGATGGGGGAAATGGATAGCTCTTGCACAAGTTTTTATAGCAGGGTCCCAGGGAAAGACCCATGGGATTCGCAGTGTTGGAAATGGAGCTTGAAATGAGTTCTGTTCCCGTCTGCAAAAGGACTGGGTATGTTGGCAAACACGTTCCAAAATGGCGGTGTCTGACATTTGCAGGCTGTAGACTAAGAGAATATATCGTGTTACCATTATCATTATTGAAAGCTAACCATACACAGGCTAACCAAACTGCTATTCAGGCTAACCGGAGTGTGTAGTAGGCTAACCGGAGTAAAAAGTCTGCAGTCACACTGCCAAAAATGGCAAAGGAAAGGACGGTAAGCAAAGAGCAAAAGCCAAGAAAATTAAAAATTCCATTTGTTTCAATTGCAAGTAAAATTGGTCATCAAATATGCTTTAATTTGAGAAAGGAGTCTTCATTCTTTCAAATTAATGCCCTTTACCTGATTTAAACCCAGGTATTTCTGTAGTATTTCAAAATATGCTTGCATACTGTTACTTTTTTGTAGATCAGATGTGTGTCAAACTGTAAACAATTCTGTTTTGTAAACGAACGCAGGAGCAGAGAAACAGAGGTTTAATTATTGTCTTTTCATTGCTGTGTTAGTTTCTTGCAAAAACCTATTTCAGAACTTTACTTTGTTTCTGATTATATATTTCGCCAATTGATACAAAACATTCCAAAAAAAATTAACGCGTGCTAGTTCTTTATTACCAGGAAACAAAGTATTCTCTTCTTTACCATTCCTAGTCTGAAATTCAGCTGTCCTCTTGACCTAACTCCCCAACGAAGAGGCGCGGGCGCCTCTTCGCTGGGGGGTTGGATCGAGAGGATGGCTGAATTTCAGACTTTCCCATTCCATGACTTATGAGGTAAGGTAAACCTCATCATGTGTAAAAAAACAAGTGGCATATCTTTCTTTGCTCTAGGTGTAATTATGGCAAATAATAAATTACTTATGGCAAATAGAAGTCTTTTGAAATAATGCACTTTTTGCCTTGGCAGAACACACTTCTTTACCCCCAGGGGAAGGATGTTTGAAGCTTTTTGTTAACAAAATCTTGCTTTTGGGTAGGGGGATTTGTATACCTCATTGTGCAAATGCCCGGGGGCTTGCCAGGGTCTGCCCCCGGTGTGGCCGCTAATAAGTGCATTAATGCTGTTTTTATGAAAATAGACTCTGATTAAAATGGCTCGGATGGAAAAAAAGAACTATCATGCATGGTCCCATGAAATTTCGAAGCGATCCAAGGTACTGAAAGGAATTTACAGCTGTTTCCCCTTAGCAGACCTGATTGGCTCAACCTTGGAAAAGGATAGAGAGAGAGAAAAGCAATGGAACTAAAAATCACTGTAATTGAGCTATATCGCCCAAAAAACACATAGGAGACAATTTAACAGACAGAGGAGGTCAGGTACAGGGATCTTTATATTGAAAACTGAAGTAGGAATCATTTTTTCTCATACAAATCCTTATAATTTTGACGTTACACAATGGTCGCCATGACGCTTAAATACAACACTCACGCAACGCTGAACAAAGGTCACATGATCTATTTCTCCCATAGAGTTTGGGGTACCTGTGTTGTACTGAATTAATTTTCTGTAATCCTGCACCTTACTCCAATATTTCAAAATTAAAAAGGGCTATGGCAACACTTTTCTTTCCAGCCTTTTTCTTCTTTAATCAAATATCGCGATTTATGGCTTTACAGGGAGAACTAAGTGGTGTCATTCCAAACATACGTAATGTGCTCATTGCGCTAGATACCCAAATGACCCTAAAGGTGGGAGATGAGGTTTGGAATGGATCAAAACCCCGGATTGCCATATCCGCATGAAAGAGAACTGGAACCGAGAGTGTTGCTATAGCAACACCAAAATATGCAACATGTGGTGTATTTCTTAGGGTACAATACTCGTGCCAAGTTTCAATTACTTTGCTTTAGTATTGACAGAGATACTACTGATTTTGTGTTTTTACACCAATTACTGTCAAACTTTATGACGTCATCAGTTATCTAATTTGCATAATACAAAATCGTTAATATCTCTGGAACAAGAAAAGATATCAGGAAAAGGAAAACACCATCTTTCTTCATTTTGAAAGGCCTTTCATATGAGTTCAACTTGGTTTTCATTTTATAGGCACTTTAAAATCGCTCTAACTGCTGTAAATCCACGACGTAGAATTCAAACATAAATATCTATTGTTTTGCTTATTCACAAAAAAAAATTTCTTATCTTTCAAGGACAAAATATCGTTACAGGATACCTGCTAGTGTTCAAAGTTAGCAATATGGATAGTAATCACAACATGGACAAAACGTCATTCGCTACAACTAGCAGTCTGGAACAAAATGAAGATATTCCCATAGAAGCTACACCCCTGAAAACCGACCAGTGCGACAAGCTGTTTGATAAAACTGAACAACTTAAAGATCGTACCAAAACGCAAATAGAAAAGAAGACTTATGAGTGTAACCAGTGTGGCATATGTTGTAAAGACGCCTATCATCTAAAGCAACATAAAATAAAACACGCAGTGGAGAAGCCTTTTAAATGCAACCAATGTGGCAAGTGTTTTCGTCTCAACGATTATCTAAAGCGACATGAGATAATACACACGGGAGAGAAGTCTTTTAAGTGCAACCATTGTGGCAAGTGCTTTAATCGTGCAACTAGTCTACGGAAACATGAAAAAACACACACAACTGCGAAGCCTTTTGAGTGCAAATGGTGTGGAAAATATTTAAATTATCCAGAAACATTGGAACGGCATGAAAGAAGACACACGGGAGAGGCGACTTTTAAGTGTGACCAGTGTGGAAAATGTTTTTATCATGCAAATAGTTTTAAGCGGCATAAAGTAACACATACAGGAGAGAAGCCTTTTGAGTGCAGCCAGTGTGGGAAGTGTTTTAGTCTGGCACATAATCTAAACCAGCATAAACTAACACACACAGACGAGAGAAAGAGACCTTATGAATGCGAGCAGTGTGGCAAACGTTTTCATCTGAAAACTCATTTACAGCAGCACAAAAGAACACACACAGGGGAGAAGCCATTTGAATGCAACAAATGTGGCATGTGTTTTAGTCGTTCATATAATCTACGGAAACATGAAAAAACACACACAAGAGAGAAGATCTTTGAGTGCAACCAGTGTGGCAAGTGTTTTACTTATCCAGATTCACTTAAGCGACACGAAAAAACACACACAGGACAGGCGCCTTTTAAGTGTGATCTTTGTGAAAAGGGTTTTTATCATGCAGGAGGCCTCAAGCAGCATAAAGTGACACATACAGGAGAAAAGCCCTTCAAGTGCAGCCAGTGTGGCAAGTGTTTCAAACAATCACATAATCTAAAAAGTCACAAACTAACACACACAGGGGAGAAACCGTTTGAATGCGACCAGTGTGGCAAGCGTTTTGGTTGGGCAAAAAGTTTAAAAGTACACAAGACAACGCACAACAAGGAGAAAAAATTTAACAAGGAGAAACGTGATAATAATACCTTCAGTATCTATGAACTTTTAGGAACATTAAAAGAAATTAAGCAGGAAAACTGCTGATATCTTAGGTGTTCGGGAAGAACATATAAACACAGACTGGTTAATGTTTCAGTCATGTTAAGGTCGGGACACACTAGGCGACAAGTCGCTGCAACGGGTCGCAGGTACAGAAAAATCCAACAAAAAACACCCCGGGGGGGAGGGGGGGGGGGGGGGGACTCGAACGATACTCTTTACTCAATGACAGTGGTACGGGGTTGTTGACTCTTGTCAGTCGAAAAGCTTAAGAATAAGAACTGGACTCCAATCAGTTACTACAGATTTCTTTTGGCTAGTTCCAGATCGAAAGATTAATCAAACCTTGATATATTTATTTGGACCTTGATCTTAGTTCGCTTCGATCTATTTTAGTGAAATGTAAAAGAGAACCGTTTCTTTGAAATGTAAATTCCTAACACGTGCGATGTATGTTTTACTGTATATATGTTGCATGTGGTTTAATTTTTGGTTTAATTTTTTTCAAACTAGATTGGTTTTTATTTCCTTTTGTTTCAGATTATGATAATGACTATGAGACAAAGAACAACTGTTTTTTCTTTGGTTTGAAAAATTTTAAACCAAAGATAAATTTAAACCACAACATGTCTATTCGTATTTTTGTGAAACGTAAATTCGTATTATAACCTGTAACTCGTACTGTCAAGTTTTAATATTTAAAAGTATTCATTATTTGCGAGTCTTTTTTATCATGTTTTCACTGCACTGAGCATTACAAATAACCTTTCAAAAGAAGCACGATCTCATCTATCAGCTGCCTCGACAAATCACGTAAATGACACAATGATTTCTATAAATCTTGTCTGTGGTTTTGGTATCAAATCAAACGCTTTGATAACACGAAAAGGCAATACATTTTACACTAAATAAATAGTATAATATTCATAAAATGCGTGTGATTTAATGCTTTTAATGCCCTTGATGAGTAACCATAAACTGTTTCGCGTTGCCCCCTTCCTTGCAGCTCGCGAATAAATTTCGTCATTTTCTCACCATCTTGCGATTTTTCGTCATTTGCACAAAACAGCGATTTACGTTTGCCTTTTTAAGAATACAAAAAATTGTAATTTTCGTAACTGCGTTCAATCCTGGAAATTACTCAATAAGGTCCATTGCAGCTAGACCATCACGCGACCTACTTTTCATAAAATTATGGGCTATAATTAACCTAACGAATGCCAGAAATGGAAAGAGCATGTCGAAAATAGCGAAATGGCCAAGTAAGAAAGTTGACCAATCATCCTTGCCCTCCAGCAACATTTTTCATGCAAATCTTTATCTGTTCATAATTTTTCAAAAATTTAAACCCTCATAAAACCTTATTCTTTAACACCAGGGACATCAAACTTGTGTCATTTTCGACATGCCCTCCTTTTCTGGCATTCGTTATGTTATAGCCCATAATATATTTTTTAGTAAAAATTTGGTCACGTGACCCAAGCTGCAATGGGCTTATTTGTTGCGCGAACTAGACAGAGTCAATACGGGAGTAGACTACGAGCAGACCCTTTTTTTTCGCAGTCCGTCGAGCTTGCGAAAAAAATAAATGACCGTCGCCGTCGAGCATGAAGCGAATAAATAAATGACCACGCGAAAAATGGCGACGAGGCGGTCATTTTATTATTTTTTCGCACGCTACTAGGACTACTCCAGACCGACTCGTAGTCTAACACGGGAGGTATGTTAATGTTTTGCACGAAAAAAAAATCAGCTGACGTTTACGATTTTTTAAAGTGTCATTGTCAGAGAAAACCAGGCAATGCCAAAAGATGGGGGTCAGCCGATTTCCCTCATATTTTCAGCATTTAAAACCTATCAGATAAGATTAAGATTGGTGGCATTAAAATGATTTTCTGCCTTTTCAATCATGAAATTGACCACCCCCCTAGTTTTTGGAACAGAAAGTGCCAAAAATCCTCATAAAAAAGGCCAAATTCTCAGTACAGGAAACAGATCTTCCTTTTGCATTTTGTGCACAAAACTTTTTCTCAAGGTAAATTAACTAGTTGTTGATGTTTTGCATGCTTAGAAACAACTTTTCAGTTTAACTGTAATTTTTACCATATTTTCTAAACTAGGTAGGTAGCTTGTGTCTTGCCACAGAGTGAATTTGGGGGATTTTCAAATTCAATTTTTTCAAAAGTGCGATGGTTTATTTTTTATTAAAAGCCATTTTATAACAGTCCATACCCTTCTTAATCGAAAACAAGAATATATTGATTGGCACAAGAAATTATTTTTCCACGAATTTAGTTCAAAAATGGCTCTGGTCGCTCTTATGGCTATTTTCCCGCCAAAATTAAATCACACTAAAATATCACATAACATCGATAACATTATATTTTGAAATGAAATAGTTGTATTTTAATCCATTGAAAGGAGTAAAAACTTCGGCAAATGAGTTAATAATTGATTTCGAATTGACTATGTTAATTAAAGTAATATATACCGCAGTCCGTGCATGAATTTATTGTGTATTTCCTGCGAAAACTTAATCGTATTACGTAAGCATTGCTTCGATTTTCATAGTTTATTTTGGTATGTCTTAAAAGCGAGATTATAAACCTAATATATAAGGCGGTCTTTGTAGTAATGATCCAAGGTACTAAAATAAGAAACCACGAGACGTTATTTCTCCCGTTCGACACGGAACTTTTGTCAGTTTCAATTCATGTTATCACGTTTCATTCGGAACAAACACTCTTATAAGTATGAATTGTTCGTTAGCTTCACAAGAACCACCTTGTAGTCTTCTCGGATATAGTACAACTATTCTACCGTTAGATGCTTGTAAACAAGATGTTACAGTTCACTTACTACTCGAGGTCTTGTTGTGAGCGGCCAGCGAGGATGGCGATCTCGAAGTTCAGAAATCACTGAGGGAGCTTTCTTCATTCAGTTCAGGTCACTTTGACTTATCCGTAGATACAGTGGAAGGTATGAGCATCTGTCCAGAACACTAAAAGAGAAGTAACAGGCGACTGCATGCGACTGGCGACCTTGAAAAAATACCTGTTGTTATCACTGCACAAAGATCAATGCAAACAGATTAATGACCCACGCCGTGTTTGCATGACCTTTGTAATGTATGCAACACTGTCACGCTGGTTGTAATTCATGGACGAGTACTACCCATCCGGGTATTTTTCTCGGATGGACACTATTTAAACAAGAGAGTATTTCTGTCGAGGAACTATCGGCTGTTAGCATAACCACACTGACCTACTATTGGTAATCGCGCAATCTGATTGGCTACACAGGTGCCTACTATCGATCCATAGAAGGATCTCGGAGCGCGCGCTTAGTCTTTGCTGAATTTTATCAATCAAAACCTTCAATAAATCAATTCTAGCGATATTCTGAGTTTAATAGATCGGTCAGTGGGTTATGCTAACACAATTAGACGGCTCGCTCTCGGTTTCTACGGCTTTTGATAGTTGGCTCGGGGCTTCGCCCCTCGCCAACTATCAGCCGGTAGAAACCTCGAGCTTGCCGTCTAATTGTTAAATAGTTCCTCGACAGAAACACTCTATTGTTTAATTATAGTTCACCACTAAATTTTCTCCGATTCTGATTGGTTTAAATTGAACACGTGACGCGATAGTGCCCGTCCGCCGGAGGGCACTATCAGCCCATAGTGCCCTCCCGTGAAAAATGCCCGGATCGATAGTGCCCGCCCGTGACTGTTTTTTGTAAACAAGCTGCCTGCAGACAAAAAAACCCAACCAAATTCACTGCATTTAGTGGGTTTCTCGTCTGGTTTTGTTTCGTTTGTTAAATTTCCGCTTTCAATTGAGTTTTTTATCCTCAAAAGTAAAAATAATTCACGATGCTTGTTTTTGTATGTGCGCGCGGAAGAAAATTTAGTGGTGAACAATAAAGACAATAGAGTGTTTCTGTCTCGGAACTATCGGTCTGATAGTTGTCCCTTGGAAATTTGATTTTCTTAAAACTAGCATATTTGCCCTCGAAGCTTCGCTTCTCGGGCTAATATTTGTTTTAAGAACATCAAATTTCCGCGGGGCAACTATCAGCCGATAGTTCCTCGACAGAAACACTCTATTGTTAAAATAGTGCCCGTCCAAGGAAAATAACCGGATGGATAGTACTCGTCCGTGAAAATTGTTGTAAAGTGGGCCTGCAGACAGAAAAACCCCACAAAAGTCACTGCATTTAGTGGGTTTCTTGTCTGGTTTTGTTTTGTTTGTTAAATTTCGGCTTTAAAAACTTTCATCTGAAAAAAGCAAAAAATAATTCAAGATGCTCATTTTTGAATGGGCGCGCAGAAGAAAATTTAGTGGTGAACAATAAAAACGATAGAGTGATTTGTTTCTGAACTATCGGTCTGATATTGCCCCTCGGAAATTTGATGTTCTTAAAACTAGCATATTAGCCCTTAAAGCTTCGCTTCTCTGGCTAATATTTGTTTCATGAACCTCAAATTTCCGCGGGGCAACTATTTAACAATTAGACGGCAAGCTCGAGGTTTCTACCGGCTGATAGTTGGCGAGGGGCGAAGCCCCGAGTCAACTATCAAAAGCCGGTAGAAACCGAGAGCGAGCCGTCTAATTGTGTTAGCATAACCCACTGACCGATCTAGTAAACTCAGAATATCGCTAGAATTGATTTATTGAAGGTTTTGATTGATAAAATTCAGCGAAGACTAAGCGCGCGCTCCGAGAGCCTTCTACGGATCGATAGTAGGCACCTGTTTAGCCAATCAGATTGCGCGATTACCAATAGTAGGTCAGTGTGGTTATGCTAACGACTGATAGTTGTCCCGCGGAAGTTTGATGTTCTTAAAACAAATATTAGCCAAATATTTTTTTACTTTTCAAAATAAAAAACTCAATTGAAAGCCGAAATTTAACAAACGAAACAAAACCAGACATGAAATCCACTAAATGCAGTGATTTTGTTTTTTTTTTTTTTTGTCTGCAGGCACACTTGTTTACAAAAAATTTCACGGGCGGGCACTATCCATCCGGGCATTTTTCTCGGACGGGCACTATGGGCTGATAGTGCCCTCCGCGGATGAACACCATCGCGTCACGTGATCAATTTAATCCAATCAGAATCTGAGAAAATTTATTGGTGAACTATAATCGCTGATAGGGCATGATTGTGCGTTGACTTAAAAGTGCTTTAAATTTTAGGTTTTGGATAGCGGTAGTCCACTGTATGTTTTGGATAGCGATAGTCGACTCGGCTGAGCCTCGTTGATTAATCTAACTCATAGAAAACTCGGGTTACTAATTTTCAAATATAAAACAGTGATACACAGTTTTGTAATGGCCACACCCAGCTTCTTAGAATCGAGGAAACTGATGTATACAAAACATCATTTTTTTTGAAATGCCAGTGGGATACATCTATAAATATTCAACATTTTTTTAATTTATGTTGGTTGAATATTGGATATTTTGTTGTACAGGCAATCAAGTGATCGTAAAGGAAAAACGAATATTATACATGCACTACAGTGTCACTGGCGCGATGTATACTCGTGTAAGCATTTCTCCTGTACATCGGCTAACTCTCGCCCCGCCCAATTATTTATTTTGATAGTTAAAAAGCCGGGCAATAGATTGGCTTAATATTCCATTTGCACGATTTTTTCTTAGGGTTTCTGTAGTACAAATCTTTTACAGTGTAAATGAAATCTGCTTCAAGGTTGTAGGTGAACCACGCCCACAAAGAAATTTATCGTGTCTGAAAGGTACACAACACGAAACAAAGTTGTTGTTGCCACCATCACGACCTTTGTCTGGTTTGACCAGGCGTTTGTGCTACAAAAATTAAGAACTATTTTTCTTAATTTAATTCACAAATAGTTTTGAATAAGAAAGGAAACCAGAGCTAGTTAAATAAGTTTTCTCGTAGTGGCGAATCATAAGCAAAAGTGTGTGCATCTTAAGCATCCTATAATGGATTAGCTTGACTATCGCTTGGGTACGAATATGACACAGACATATACTAGACATTGATTCTCGTGACCTGAAACGAACATTTTGTTTATCTCTTATATCGGTAAACGATGCCCATATAAATTGATGAACGTTGTGCTTCTATGAAAATTCACACACGAGTTGGGTCACATTTCAGTTTTCTCCAATGACCAAAACGAAAATGCAGTCCTCGACAAAGATCAAAACAGAGATGTTTTCTGTTTTTATTGGTTAAATTGGAGTTACTACTTACTTCGGGTGCGTCACGATGACACTTGCGTTATAGCAAAATTAGAAATGAAAAAATACGCTTCCTGTCACTAAAGGTTCTTGAAAAAAATACACAGCCGATCTGAACTTCTACCTATGTTTACTTGGGTCTTGTGTGCGTTTTTGTGTCTCTTTTAGGATGAAAAGAATTCGAGACTAACTTGAAAAGAGAGGAGCTCGAATTACAACCAGCGTGACAGTGTTGCATACATTACAAAGGTCATGCAAACACGGCGTGGTTCATTAATCTGTTTGCATTGATCTTTGTGCAGTGATAACAACAGGTATTTTTTCAAGGTCGCCAGTCGCATGCAGTCGCCTGTTACTTCTCTTTTAGTGTTCTGGACAGATGCTCATACCTTCTACTGTATCTACGGATAAGTCAAAGTGACCTGAACTGAATGAAGAAAGCTCCCTCAGTGATTTCTGAACTTCGAGATCGCCATCCTCGCTTGCCACTCACAACAAGACCTCGAGTAGTAAGCGAACTGTAACATCTTGTTTACAAGCATCTAACGGTAGAATAGTTGTACTATATCCGAGAAGACTACAAGGTGGTTCTTGTGAAGCTAACAAACAATTGCAATTCATACTTATAAGAGTGTTTGTCCCGAATGAAACGTGATAACATGAATTGAAACTGACAAAAGTTCCGTGTCGAACGTGAGAAATAGCGTCTCGACTCGTGGTTTCTTTCTTTGGTACCTTGGATCATTACTACAAAGACCGCCTTATATATTAGGTTTATAATCTCGCTTTTAAGACATACCAAAATAAACTATGAAAATCGAAGCAATACTTACGTAATACGGCTAAGTTTTCGCAGGAAATACACAATGAATTCATGCACGGACTGTGGTATATATTACTTTAATTAACATAGTTAATTCGAAATCAATTATTAACTCATTTGCCGAAGTTTCTACTCCTTTCAATGAATTAAAATACAACAATTTCATTTCAAAATATAATGTTATCGATGTTATGTGATATTTGAGTGTGATTTAATTTTGGCGGGAAAATAGCCATAAGTGCGATCAGAGCCATTTTTGAACTAAATTCGTGGAAAAAGAATTTCTTGTGCCAATCAATAAATTCTTGTTTTCGATTAAGAAGGGTATGGACTGTTATAAAATGGCTTTTAATAAAAAAATAAACCATCGCACTTTTGAAAAAATTGAATTTGAAAATCCCCCAAATTCACTCTGTGGCAAGACACAAGCTACCTACCTAGTTTAGAAAATATGGTAAAAATTACAGTTAAACTGAAAATTTGTTTCTAAACATGCAAAACATCAACAACCAGTTAATTTACCTTGAGAAAAAGTTTTGTGCACAAAATGCAAAAGGAAGATCTGTTTCCTGTACTGAGAATTTGGCCTTTTTTATGAGGATTTTTGGCACTTTCTGTTCCAAAAACTAGGGGGGTGGTCAATCTCAAGATTGAAAAGGCAGAAAATCATTTAAATGCCACCAATCTTAATCTTATCTGATAGGTTTTAAATGCTGAAAATATGAGGGAAATCGGCTGACCCCCATCTTTTGGCATTGCCTGGTTTACTCTGACAATGACACTTAAACCTCCTGGCACCAGTGAAGCTATAATCTACGTGAATTCTTAATAACAAATGGTGACGAGTACAATCCATGATCCGTGGACCAAGTTGCAAAAGTCCAGTCCACAAAATCAAAGTAATCTATAGACGATCGTAGACTGGACACCAGTGTTTTCAGTGTACTTGTGGTGATCAAGCTCGAAGTCTCTGTTGGCGGCTTACATTGAGTATTTTGCTTCGGTGAAGGTAAGAAAACATAATTACACGTTAAAAAGGTTGAAGAGTTCGGTAATCAAACTTAATAGAACCTAAAACGTTCCATCCGCGTTCGATCTGGTAGCAAATACTACAAATTGAATTCGATCATCAAGTCGTTAAGTTCGATCTTCGACAGTTGTTATTGATTTCCCAACTCTCTATTTATATTCTTAAGAAGTCTGAACATTGATCGGAGCCTTCTATCTTTGTAAAATGTTTTCTTTCTTGTTTTCTTTCTTGACGCCTGTGCTTTTATCGCGGTCGGTGATACGAACGACATTAGCCACATGCACATGTGCCAAAATAATTTACAAAAGAAAAGAAACAAGCTTTATTGACTTCCAAAAGTTGATTTTCTTCTGGGCTGTGAAAGTTGTACACACAGGAAAGTGTAAACATCTTTGAGACTTAAATAACCACAAGAACAGCTTTGTGAAGGCTATGTAATTCCCGGCGTAGCTCAAAAAGTCAATCATTCAATTTGTGGTCGCTTTTTTGACGCACGCGCTGGGTAACCCGGCCGCTCTTACACATTATCCTTACAGAAAGATGGCCTTATTTTGTCTGTTCACAGGCAGGCCACCCTATGTGTTCGCAGTTGAATCTCTGTTGACATACAAAATCGCCGAACTATAGAAATGTAAAGAAACCTATGGCAGTAATGAATAAAGCACTTTAAACAATGGGCAATTCCAGAAAATATCCATACACCACGACGGACGGCTTCAATATTGTAAGCCCCCCTTGCCTTCGGAAATTCCAAAATGCGTTACCCCCCCATGCCCTCGGAATTCCATAATCCTTAACCCCCCCTCCCGTTCGGATTTTTCCTTTTTTCTTTAAGTCCTTTACAATTCCCGACAGGTTCGCAAATATGCCCAATCTGGCGTATTTTACATCAAATTATTTCAAATGACTCGATCTGTAACAGAGGCTGGGATGAAAATGTAAAAAAAAAAGAGTTTTCTCCTTACCCTTGTTCAACAGATACAACCTACATTAACTTTACATTGCCCCAAACTGGTACAGAACATTAAAATAACAATATGGTGTTATGTATGTGTGTACTTTCAGAAGATAATACGATCGAGTGCACTGACATATCCGCCATCTTGAATTTGAGCCTTCGGGGTCAGCAGTCGCTCCCAATCCCACGTGCTTCAAAATGGCATCTCGAAGCGTGGCAAAAACGTTTCGCGCTCCACTGACTGTGCTGAATATGTTGTGGATCCGCTTTGACAAGAAAAAAAGAATGAATGAAGACATTCATCAACGTTAAGGCCTCTGGATCTTGATGTACAACCAACATTTTATTAGTTTTCTTTTGTAAATGAACGCAAACACACGCCTGATCGATCGATACTTGTCTTGTATCTTCTAGTATCCTGCTTCTGCTACGCGGTCGTCAGTTCGTGCTTTATTTACAAATGAGTAATCCACAAAATTAGCATTTCAAGGAACACACTTTTGTCTGTCTCCTCTGGAAATCCAAGATCTGGAACTCCCCCTTGCCTTCGGAATTCCAATCGTAAGTATCCCCCCATGCCTTCGGAATTCCAGTTCAAAGAACCCCCCCCCCTTGCCCTCGGAATTCCAAAAAGCCGTCCGTCGTGGTGTATGGATATTTTCTGGAACTGCCCAATACTTATAACATAATTAAGATAGTACGCGCGCTCTCATTGGTCGATAGGTAAGTTTAGATGAGAGTATGTAAACACGGTTGTGACGTCACGCTTTCTTTGTTTCCTGGCACATTTTAAAAACATTATAAAACTGCCAAAAAGACTTTCAAAGTAATTTCAAGTACGATATTAAAGAAATGGAAAACAATACCAAATTTTGATATGTGTTCCGGCTTTCTCTTCCCATATGAGCCTGAGGAAAAAAGCAAAAGAAAGAAGAACCACAGCGCTTTGCCTGGAGGGAGCTCAAGCGAACGACAAAATATGCAACAAAATACGCAGTAAAGTAAATTTTTGTGTTTAAGTACTAAAATAAAATTCCCTACAAGTCATTCTTTATTAGAAAAAAATATAGGTCAACGCAAACGAAACTATAAGCTACAAACTTAAACTTTAATTTGCACGGCCGATCGGTTTCCGTGTTTTTACCGGCAAATCTGCTTAAAATGCGATTAAAATGACGCTTAAAATATATTTTCTCTGAGACTTTCCCAGCGTAAAAATTCTACTGTTACATTGGCAATAATAGTCGTGAACTTTTTTCATTCAAAATGGGCTTGGGGAAGACGAAAGAATGGGAATATTTGTCAGAAAACCAAAGCAGAATTTGTTCCACGCTTGAAGCACATTAAAAAGACGGAGGAAATGACAGTAGAAGAAACTGACCCGTTTAGATGGCTATCTGAACAATTTACCGTACAATAAATGCATACCATTGCTACCGACCTCGCTAGATCCGCTGCTTGTGCTATGATTCCTAATTATCCAGCAAAACTTCACAAGACACGATGAGACTTTTCAACCGTGTTATCGGGCTGCCAAATAATTCAGGCAAGTTTACTTAACTTTCAAGAGCGATCAAGCACAGTGACATTCATTTTCAGCTTAAATTAACTCCTCACCTTGAAGTTCTTTCTTTACTAAGCCATATTTTTTAGCATTTCTTTTAGTTTTTGCCAAACTTTCCATATTTTCCTGTAAGATTTACGTGGAATCGCTTTCGTCGACACGGCGCTACTTGCCACAAATTTTACTTGAACTCTTATAACACAAATTTTGATTGTTTCACGTGTTGTCAAATGCGTATTTTGAGAAAATCTATTTCAATCAAGAAGTAAATAAACCAAATCCCCTTCATTTTTCGAATTATTTTTAAAAAAAAATATTTTATAAAAGCAATAGAGAACTTTTTTCCGTGTTTACATAGCACACTCGGGTGGTTGGGAGAATTCTCGAAAGTTTTGCAAACCCTCGACTGCGTCTTGGGTTTGCATAACTGTCTCGAATTCTCCCAACCCCCCTCATGTTTAGACGAGGCTATGTACATGTAAACACAGAAAAAAGTCCTCTATTGCTTAAATATAATTTTAGGCTCATCTCGATCGGAATGTTTAGTTCAGTTACATAAACTGTTAGTCAACTCATGTGTGGCCTTTTATTTTCCTTCTGTGCCTTTTAAAGGCTTTATTTCATTGAATTGTTTTTGACCGTTGGCTTTACATATTAAGAGGGGAGACAAGGCAGGCAACGTTGTCTAATTCAAGCTCCAACTGATGCCAAACCACCATTAATACTCTCGCACTTTATCACCTGTAAAAAAGAAAAAACCTACAGTAATGATCATGGTGTAACTACAGTTGAAATAAATGCTATTTGATTGGTTTACAAAACTTTTTTAACACTGATTTGTTAAAAAAGTTAGACATATTAGGTAACATTGTTCATTTGTTTTGTACTTGTCTAAAAATCAGATGACAGATATCAAATCGGACGCGGTATAATTAACAATTATCCTGCCAAATCGCGCGGAATATCGCCTGATACTTAGCTGACAAGGCCGTAGGCCAAGTTGGCTAAAATCAGACAATATTCCGCAAGATTGAGCAGGATAATTTTTTTTAATATTTAACTAATTGTTAACGAGACACATTCTTCTGCTGTACGTAAAACACATTTTGCAGATAGAAAAACTGTAAATATGCAGCGCTTACAAGATTTCGGATTCATGAATCTTTTTAACCTACCGTACATATATCGCAGGATATCTGTTGTGTACGGATGACAGATAACATTAACATTTTGACCATATATGGGCAGCATGCACATGTGTTGAATAATAATGTCTGATACCCATTGTCCAATTTTGTACCACACAATGCGTTTCGTCCAATGAGGGTGTGGAAATTAATTGGTGAGTTATAATTCATAAATAAACCTCTTCAGACGGCTGGTATATATTGGAGAATATTGCCAGAGGTTCATGATATTGTCGGAAAAATGAACAGTTGGCCCAGGAGCAAAGCTTCAATAGCATGCAATTATGAAGTTTTGAGGACAACCTTTCAACCAACCTGGTATTATCCTACAATATACCAGCGAGCCAGAAAGGGTTTTTTAACCCTACAATTAATTTCTACAACATGCTTTTTTGCCAGAAAATAAGAAAAAACCTACAGTGAAAAATGCAGGCTCAAATGGGGTAATAAATTGTTTGGTATACTCTGGTCTGGAATAATGACTGTTTGTTGTTGTTCTTGTTTGTTTTTTTTCAAGAAAGTTTTTTGTTGTTGTTGTTCAACCCTTTTCAATAGCACATGACATGCTAACAAAATGGTATTAGTGCTATGGACTCAGTTCAAGTGGTCTAGGGTAGAGTGCTGGCTAGGCTTAATTGCAGATTGGGCTTAAGTGAAGATTTTAACTTTAACACTGCCCTTCTGCCCTTCTTAGAGTGCTATTATGATCAAATTTTCACTTCTTGCAATTTTAGGTGTTTCATAGAGTATTTAATAAACGATTTCAAATGGCAGCCTCTGTTTTCAAATATCTCCTTTATTCCGGAGATATTTAAGCTTTAAAAAGTCATAAAACATGCAAATTAGGGGACTGATGACATCATCTGCTCAACCCAATTTTATGTCAAGTACAAAAATTGAGTTATCTCAGACATTTAATTTTTCTGTAGAGAACAATGAAACTTGGCAAACTTATGGTTTTACAGGTGACAAACAGGACACTAATAATAAAGTTATGTTGCAAGTTACCATTGTTACTCATTTTTTTCCACTCTCCGCCAATTTGTTTTTACTTTTTTTTAAGAATTTTTAGTTCGGAAAAAAGAATTCCGGGAAATACATTGCCTTATCCATTTATATGCTTGCCAGGTTACTCATGCAAAGCATCATTGGCAAATATCAAAAAAGAATGGCAGAATTGGCCAGAAAAGTCATCGAGGGGGTCTGGAGTCTAGTATTTTGCCATGGTAACCAATTAAGTTCATTTTATGAAACAACCGTCTAGCAGAGTGTTGCTGCAAGGAATCAGAGACTTCTAATACAAATTGGCTAAGATATTTGATCAGATTTGATCAAAATTTGGTTGAGTCTATGACGTCATTACTTTGCTAGTTTGCATATTTTCAAAACATGAATATCTCTAAAAGGAAAAGAGTTATTGAAAAACAGTAAACGACATTTTTCTTCTCATATAGGGTACTTGTTAATAGTTTCAAAAAGGCTATGAAAGAAAAGATGCAAATTTCATCATAGAAGCACTTGAAGTATAAATAGGTACAACTGGCCAGGGGGCATAGTTAATAGAGGGAAATGGTTAGGAAGCCCGGCAAACATCAAAGGAGCAAACAAAGAGGCCTTGATTTATGTTGGAAGGTCCACGACCCTGCACATCTTTTGTTTTGTGCTCATACACTATGCATGAATTACGTAATCTCAATGTTTCTATTGGTTAGCTACCTGAACACACGTAACCACCTATTGTATTTTGTCAGGTTTTGTGCAGGGTCAACCTCCAAAATAGCGAACAAAAACATACAACAAAGAACTTTGCCAGGCTTCCTAACCATTTACCTTTATAAACTATGCCAGGGGGTGACTGGCTATGAGGGTGAAAAGTTAGGGGGGAGTTGCTGAGCTTGAAGTGATTTATTTGCACAAAATGTGCAAGGCAGTCATAAGTGGTTTTGGGGTCTATATTCATGCAACATTGTTGTCTGAAGCAATGCTTGGGTTGTTATTGAAACAGATTTTTCCGTATTTATCATCATTAAAAAAATTAATCATTATTCTAGTTTTGATAAATTTTGCTTTTCTCTGCTAAAAGTGAACTTACAGTAATCATTCATCAGTCAATTCCAGCAGTGCCATGCCATTCCCCAGGACATAACCTTCAGTCACTGACATTCTCCTTTTTTGGAAAAAGGCACATTTCTTGGGGTGTGGGCAAATAAGTCAGTCAAGTGCCCCGATATATAAGCAAAACAGAAGGTGATGGAATGCCCCACCTCAGCCTATCTAGAAAACCTAGAAAACGATACTGCTAAAGTTTTTAGTCCTTTTGTTTAAATGTGCATCAATCCTCCCGTTTTTTATTTGCTCTTATGGCCCACCACTTGCAATTCATCTGACCAGTGCGCGGGCTAGTAGAACGCGTACACTTTTGAGTTTATTTGCATATGTAAGAAAACTGCCTTCCCTAAAGTCAAATTAATCAAACTAATTCTCAGATGAGACAATAATTATAAGTCAGGTAGTTTTTTCTGTAGCTTCTTATTGTGCCATCTTAGTTAAGCGAGTTTGAAGAAGTGCTTCAAAGAAAAATGTTTTGTACGTCTGGCGCGTACAAGTCCGAAACGCGCAAGAAATCCTTCTGTGGGCTCTTAAGGGGGTCCTTCTAAAGGGGGCTTTTTCGCGGATTTTAACAGATTTTTGACTGAGACAAAACTTATGTCGTAGGAATCCTAAAAATTATAATCCTTTTTAATAAAAACTGTAAACAAGCGTCTTTGGCTTGAAAAATTAACGCTTAATTTTTCAAGTTGTTTCCGCGCGTCTTAAGAAAAGTCGAAATTTATAACCGTGGTTTGATTTCTCTCCGCAGTAAAAAATATCTTCCTTTAGATGTTCAAAGACAAGTTTTTGGGTCAAGTTGCCTACCACTAACGTCAAGCTAGGCCAAAAATCTCGTCCCCGTGCTCCTCTAACTAAAGATCTGAGCAGTTAGTAAAGCGTTTGGTAGTGCCAAATAGTGAATTTTGGTGGGGAGAACACTTGGGTCGAGAAAAATTGATATTGCGCGTGCGTTACCAGTGCCAGTCCCAAACCGCGCAATGATTGGAGATAACATAGCCTACATTTTAATCCTACGAATGGAATTACTGTTTACATTTAAAAATCGGACGCTACTGAAGGTCGTCTAAAAATACTGGTGTTTATGTGAATAATAATGTGAATTTCATAGACACAATACAAAGCATTAAGCAAAGGGATGTTCTTACGTGTTGGCACTGGATTATGCCCTTTCAGTTTTGGCTTTTGTTTCCCGGTCACGTGATTGGTCATTTATGGCCGTGATTTAAAACTCTTGCTGGACTCTTCAATGGAACAACGTTGTGCAAAAAGCTTATCCGTAGGATATTTGGTTTCCAAAAAAGGTCAGAAACCTTTCTTAGCAACAAATTGGTAGTTAAGAAGGACCCCCTTTAATAAAGAAAAGGACGGAATCTACCTTATTACATGAAATTTTCGCGACACGTTAATTTCGCGAATTCCGAAGAAATCGCGAAATTAAAGTGGCGCGAACAATAAAGTGGCGCGAACATAACATGACGCGAAAATTAAGTGACTTACATATGTCAATAATCATGAAAGAATAAGTAACTGTTTAATACCACTAAAGGGTCGCTTTAGAACAATTACTCATGCACGTACAAGCATGACCTACATGTAGACATTCCGAGAACTACTCTGTTGATGCTATTGCCGAGATTTAGTCTCTGCCCTTGCGTTTTTGTTACGTTTGATGTTATTGTTCCTTTGATAAAGTCGTTTTATTTTATTCAAATGCATGTTTTAAATAATATTGCCAAGGAAGTGTAAATTGTGTCTTACTCAAAAACGCGAAATTAAAGTGATTCAAAATACAAAATTCTCGCCAAATCGCGAAATTTAAGTGTCGTGAAATATTCGCACCTCAAAATCGCGAAATTAACGTGTCGCGAAAATTTCATTTAATAAGGTAGTGGAGACCAGTTATATCGTCAGATGGAAGACTTAACAGCACTTTTGTATGTTTTAATTTCTTGACTTCTCCTAATCATCAATAAGGAATTTGGCCAGCCGGCTGCGAGTAACATTTATTTGAAAGGGTGAGTCCCTATTCGGCGGAATGACAGAATTAGGGAATGCTAGTTTGCTTACGGTTAGCTTTTTTTGTAATTGTTTAGGGTGATACAAAAAAGTGTTGCCCTAACCAACAAATAGAAGCTAACGGCAAGCAAACCGGAGTGAAAATAAACAATGAAATTGTTCCCCAAGAGCTAATGTCTCCTCGAGACGTATTATTTGCCTTACCTTTTTTTTTTTTTTTCATTTTTTTAAAGGTATAAGGAATATCATTACATGATACCTGGTAGTGTTGAAAGTGGTAGTCACAAAGATAAACAAAACGTTATCGGTGCAGCTGCTATTCCCTCAGGAGCTTCACCCCTGAAAACCGACCAGTGTGACACGACGCTTGACAGAACTGAAATCATACAAAAATGGAAACAGGAAAGAAGCCTTTTGAGTGCGACCAGTGTGGCAAGTGTTTTAAGCGTAAAGGAGCTCTAAAGCTACATACAACAACACACACAGGCGAGAAGCCTTTTGAATGTGACCAGTGCGGAAAGCGTTTTACTCAAGAAGGTAACCTGCAACAACATAAAACTATACACACAGGAGAGAAGCCTTTTGAATGCAACCAGTGTGGTAAGTGTTTTAGTCGGGCAGGACAGCTGAAGGTACATAAGAGAGTTCACACAGGAGAGAAGCCTTATGAGTGCAAACAGTGTGGCAAATGTTTTTACAATGGATCTACTCTAACAAACCATAAAATAACCCACAGCCAAGAAAGGCCTTTTGAGTGCAACCAGTGTGG